>NC_143048.1:10260000-10560000 GCF_057628025.1 Oncorhynchus mykiss
CACGGCTAGCTTGTCCTCAGATATACTGAATCCCTCCTCTCGATTCCCTCTGAATCCGAGCGTCTTTGCCGAGCTAATCTTTATTTGGCGCTTAACCGCAAGTCTTTGAATAAGGCACACAGCTCATTTACGGGAAACACACAGGGCACCATCACACCCAGCCACCTCATGCGTCCAAACCTTTTCCAAATTGCTTTGCACGAAGCAAACCGTTTAGAGATTTATTTTTATTTTTTTAATAATCCTACTCCACGACAACCCCAGTAGCTGAAAAATGGTCAGCGGTGAAAAATAAGTTTATCTAAATATAAACCCGTAAAAAGGTAGCTTTGTAAACCAAGGTGGCTTGAGAGAGTGAAAGTGAGAGTTAGAGACCTTCTCCCTGCGGCCTAACTGCTAGGATGGAGCCAGGGGTCGGATTTTTTGCCCACTATGAAAGGATTGATTGTCCCGGGTCCCACAGAGCCAGGAAAGTTCCCCCGGCAGCGGTTAGGACCCTATCTGCCAGGAACGCAGAGCGAGAGAGAAGACGCAGAGAGAGAGAACCAGCACTAGGTATGTCAGATACCTTTCAAGAAAAATACCTTTTAATTTGTTTATAAATGCCTGCGTCAAAGTAAGCATGTAGGGGCCATGTAAAATACAAAAGAGCTCTCAATCTGTTTATTTTGACAGAGAGGAGTCAGCGGGGGGGGCGTGAGAAGGAGAGAAAAGAAGAGGATAGATATTTTGGGGTTGTACATTCCACTTTGAAAAGAACATTCCATTGATTGTCTGTTGAGATGGACAACATGGCGCACATGTTTTCAGGCACTTTGTAGCTGTCACAATGCAAATATCAGAGCCTGAGGGAATGTGGATGGTGGACTGGGAGCCAAGGTGTCTCAATATAATGAGAGCCTGGGACCCTTCTCTTCCACTAACTCGGAAGGCCCTGTAAGGTTTATAACACTGTACCAGTCCATGTCCATATTAGATCAAGCCAGTTCAGTGAGAATTGGTCAAAGTTAATTTGACAGAAATGCCATTTTAGGAAAAAAACATACACAGTATAGATAATCATGGCAGTTCCTGAAACAGAATGGTACTGAACGTTATAGAGTCAGGACTCTGCAGTACTCTTGGATATTGTGGTGTGTGGAACAGGTGCTCTAAGCAAATCTCGCTGACACTCGATGTTGTTGATGTGAGAATCCACCTGTTCCACCAGTGCTGTGAAAACCTTGAGTTTGTCTATGGTGCGTGAGACGTTCTGGGCTTTCGTGAAGTCCTGTTTGTGAGAGAGCCATCGACTCAGGAGCCTCATTCATCCCTTTGCGGCCCAGCTCGCCCTCCCCTGCTTTTTTCGTCCCCCATCCTCCTCTTCCTCCCCGTCTCCCGACCACTGGTGTTTATGGTGCCCAACAGCACGAAAACAGACTAGGGGAGAGGTGTGCGAGACGGGACAGGCCACGAGATGAGTGGTGGACACATCCGTGACAAACACATGGTGTTCAAACCAGTGGTGGTATCCAACATAAAGTGCTGCTCTACTGTTAAAGCTGTATCCTGCCATGTTAAAGGGGATACCGTATGTGTTGGTGGGATGACATTGTGTACAATAGTAAGGTAAATTTGAGTCAACATGTTTGTGAGAGAGAAAGAGAGAGAGAGAGATCAGAGAGAGAGAAAGAGAAGAGAGAGGTCAGAGAGAGAGATCGGAGAGAGGGAGAGAGATCAGAGAGAGAGAGAGAGAGAGAGAGGTCAGAGAGAGAGATCAGAGAGAGGGAGAGAGAGAGAGAGAGAGAGAGAGAGAGAGAGAGAGGGAGAGAAGAGAGAGGTCAGAGAGAGAGATCAGAGAGAGGGATAGATCAGAGAGAGAGAGAGAGAGAAAAAGAAGAGAGGGGTCAGAGAGAGAGAGATCAGAGAGAGAGAGAGATCAGAGAGAGAGAGAAAAAGAAGAGAGGGGTCAGAGAGAGAGAGAGATCAGAGAGAGCGAGATCAGAAAGAGAGAGAGAGAGAGAGAGAGAGAGAGAGTGAAAGTGTGTCTACATAGGTCCAATGAGAGTGAGTGTGTATGCTCGGGACATACTGTATTGTTGCTGGCAGCCCTTTCTCCTGTCTTTCTCGCACCCTCCTTGTTTTTAGCCCCTCGCACCGGTAACCCGAGAGGCGGGCGGCACGCCTGGAATATGGCCCAGCTGGTTCCTGATGTTGCTAATTGGTGCAAGCGAGGGGGACCTGTGATTGCGTGGCCATGAAAACAAAACCCCCAGTAACAGGCTCGTGACAGGGCGGGGGACCTAGGCTTCAGGGGCTGCTTCCACCAAACTGTGACCTCTCACTCAACCAGGACCCAGCGGTGGTGGGCGAACAGGGACTCCAACCATGGACTCCACAGGCTCTTATAGATGTACAGACACAGGGAGAGGCTTTTTACGGACTCACTCAATTTAGAGTACTCATTCTGCCTTTAGGTGTAGACATGCCTAACATCCTTATACAGCCATAACTGTCACCTGAAGTGAGCTTTTTATGATCATGTAATAACCGAGGGTGGTAGACGAAGTGTCAGTGTTTTTGGCTAGACTTTTGCCAAGTAAGTGATGATAAGAAAGATCGTAATGATGCTGATGGGGATGAGTGAATACCGCCAGTGTTATTGATGATAAGTCGGAATCCGGAGGATTGCTAATTTCCAGGGTAATATAGTCACCACACAGAAACCAGTGACAGAGCTCCGGTATTATCCATTTGTACAGCTGAATACACACTGAGGCCACTCCCTTTCAGTGTCTGGCTCAAGTTCTCGCACCCGTGCGACAACCTCTAACCCTCTGGTCAAAAGTCCAGGTCGGTCATAATAGCCCTACTACCCCTTTACTACATCTGTCAGTGGGTCAGGGGAAACTAGTGTGTATCAGATACGGGACGAGACAGAGAAAAGCTTATCTGATTGGACTGAGTAATGAGGTCACATGCTGCAACGGCAAAGGGGCGGGGGCGTATATGTCACTCGCACACCTGGGATGCAAACGGCTCATAAGTACTGATAATAACCGCTTGGAGACGTCGGGTAGGTTGGGTGTGTCAAAAGTCCAGAAGTCCTTGTTGGGTTCCTGAAGTGTTGTTACCTACACCCCTTATCTACCAGTGCTCTCTAGCAACATGCTTGGAGAACAGGAAGAGGATCTCTAGATTTCATCAGATCATTAAACGTGGTCTAAAGCCTGTGAGATCTTAGCTAGATCCTATCTTGTCTACAATTGAGCACATTCAGATTATTGTTGTAAGGATGATAAAACACTTTTCAAAAGAACCATGTGTTGTGCTATGTGTAGGGGCCATGTGTTGTGCTATGTATAGGGGCCATGTGTTGTGCTATGTATAGGGGCCATGTGTTGTGCTATGTATAGGGGCCATGTGTTGTGCTATGTATAGGGGCCATGTGTTGTGCTATGTATAGGGGCCATGTGTTGTGCTATGTATAGGGGCCATGTGTGTGCTATGTATAGGGGCCATGTGTTGTGCTATGTATAGGGGCCATGTGTTGTGCTATGTGTAGGGGCCATGTGTTGTGCTATGTATAGGGGCCATGTGTTGTGCTATGTATAGGGGCCATGTGTTGTGCTATGTATAGGGACCATGTGTTGTGCTATGTATAGGGGCCATGTGTTGTGCTATGTATAGGGGCCATGTGTTGTGTTATGTATAGGGGCCATGTGTTGTGCTATGTATAGGGGCCATGTGTTGTGCTATGTATAGGGGCCATGTGTGTGCTATGTATAGGGGCCATGTGTTGTGCTATGTATAGGGGCCATGTGTTGTGCTATGTGTAGGGGCCATGTGTTGTGCTATGTATAGGGGCCATGTGTTGTGCTTTGTATAGGGGCCATGTGTTGTGCTATGTATAGGGGCCATGTCTTGTGCTATGTATAGGGGCCATGTGTTGTGCTATGTATAGGGGCCATGTGTTGTGCTATGTATAGGGGCCATGTGTTGTGCTATGTATAGGGGCCATGTGTTGTGCTATGTATAGGGGCCATGTGTTGTGCTATGTATAGGGGCCATGTGTTGTGCTATGTATAGGGGCCATGTGTTGTGCTATGTGTAGAGGCCATGTATTGTGCTATGTGTAGGGGCCATGTGTTGTGGCTGCTCATGTCCTTATTCTCCAGGACCTGGAGAGGACAGAATCTTAATTGTGGTGGTGGTGATGGAGGTGGTGGAGGTGGTTTTACCCAGGGGAAGCAGGGTGGGTGATGAACGCCTCTGGAATGTCCGCCGCCATCTGGGGTCCATGTGGACGTGGGGGCCGGCCCCGGCCCTGGCCCGGCGGGAGCAGGGGAAGAGCGTGTCAGCCCCGGCTAGACCTTAAGACAACACGGCCAGGTCTGACAGCCACTGTCCACTGCCTCGTAAATCACCGGCCACACTGTCGCACACTGTCTCTCTTACCCTGCAGCGAGACACTGCTTTGTTTGGACTCGGAGAGTGCCGTGTTTTTGGAAAGGAAGAAATAAGCATTCCTCCCTCTGACTGAATGTCCTCGTCAAAATGTGTCAGCTTGTCTGTCGCAGTGTTAGTACCAAGAGGCAAATGAGGGTTTATGGACGTGTGAGCGACAGAAACTGTATCAGATGTACGGAGGGCAACTATTACAGGCTATACCAACAGTATGCTCCTACGTGCCGAATTAAAGCAAGAGGTATGACTGTGGTACCGGGCTGGCCATGGAACTTTTCTCTCTGTATCTGTCGACTCAAAACTTAGGCCCTGATCAATCCAGTAGCTTTCCTTCTTTCTTTCTCACAGGGAAATATAATCAGTCCCCTTCCCTGTCTCGTTCTCTCCCAGTCCTGCTTTATCAAGAGCCACTTCAACAACATCCACAACCCAAAGAGCAAAGTCCAGCGTATTATCTCTGCCTCTGTCTCTCCCGTGTGCACTCGCTGACTGGCCTCCTCTGCACAGCACAACATACCGGAGAGAGCTGGAGCAGGATATGAAGTAGTGGGTGACAACAAGCACAGTCTAAAATAAAATATCTATATCTGTGTCCCGTTACCACACTCTAAGAAAAAAAGGTGCTATCTTGAACCTAAAAAGGGTTCTTCGGCTGTCCCCATATGAGAACCCTTTGAAGAACCCATTTTTGGTTCCATGTAGAACCCTTTCCACGGAGGGTTTTACAAGGAACCTAAAAAGGGTTCCTATGGGGACAGCCGGAGAACCCTTTTGGTACCCTTTTTTTCTGAGAGTGCATACCAATATAAGCACAATGCCTAATGTACACTATCCACATTAAACATATGACAAGGCATGTTTTCATAGTCTCGTATCTAATGTAATTATTCCATACGAGATTACATTATGAATGTAGGCTATTATAACTATTACATAACCATTATAACTGTAAAACTGTAACTGTAAAAACATGCAATATCACCAGGTTCTATTTCACAGGGCTCAAACGTGTAATATTTCAGTGCATGCTTCAAAGGGCAGCTATATTCAAAAGTGCAGTCATCCCACTTGCGCAACAAGTCTTTCATTATTTCACAAAACGTTTTCCTCCAACCATCCAACACGAGAGTATGGCCTGAGGGTTGAACTGTAAGCCTCGGCTTTTTCTTTCTTCTCTTTCCCTGCTTAGGAAATGTCAACAGGATGCAGCGTTGCATCCAGGATACAGGATACAGCTCTCATTTGCATAGTACATCTTAAAGGGATGAGCCAGGAGCCACCCTTCTCTCTAGCTTTACCTGTCACATACACGGGTAACAGCCAAAATAATGGAAACACTTGAGTAAATGGGAGAAACAAAGTATCTTGAAAGCAGGTGCTTCCACACAAGTGTAGTTCCTAGGTTAATTAAGCAATTTACATCCCATCATGCTTAGGGTTATCTATCAAAATGTTTGGCAGGCTATTATTTGGGCCAGTATTTTGGAAACCATGACTATGCCCCAATGGGATGATAATGACCCCATCCACAGGACACAAGTGGTCACTGAATGGTTTGTTGAGCATGAAAATTATGTAAACCATATCCAATGGCCTTCTCAGTCACCAGATCTCAACCCAATTGAACACTTATGGGACATTCTGGATGGGGGGCCTGAGACAGCGCTTTCCACCATCATCAACAAAACACCAAATTATGGAATTTCTCTGGGAAGAATGGTGTCGCATCCCTCCAATAGAGTTCCAGACACTTGTAAAATCTATGCCAAGCTTCATTCAAGCTGTTCTGGCCCAACACTCGATTAAGACGCTCTATGTTGGTGTTTCCTTTATTTTGGCAGTTACCTGTACATACGAGTAGAAAAACACAGCCAGGTTATAAGTATACAACATCAACCGCCTGCTATGACAGCTTCTAACATCCCAAATTGAGTGATGGCTGACAAGCCAGGAAATACAAAGTGCATTAAGCAACAACTTAACTGAGGGTTCAAATAATAGTTAATTAGATACATGGTCTGGATGAACAATACATATTTTCTATCAGTGTCTGTGTCATATATCCAGCCATATTGCCTAACAATCAACCAGCTTGCCGGAAGCCATTATTCACTTATTTTTCTCAGCATACTGTCATGCCCTTGGTTCTCTATGGTGTTTAGGTCAGAGCGTGACTAGGGGGGGTGTTCTAGCCATTGCATTTCTATGTTGGTGAGTTGTATGGTTCCCAATTAGAGGCAGCTGGTAATCGTTGCCTCTAATTGGGGATCATATTTAGGTAGCCTTTTCTCCACATCTGTTTTGTGGGATATTGTTTTTGTGTGTGTGCATGTTGCACCCCGGCTATCACGGTCGTCGTCTGTTTATTTTTTATGTTTCACTTTAAATAAAAGATGTGGAACTCAACTCACGCTGCACCTTGGTCCGTCCATTACGACGAGCGTGACACATAGAGAACATCCGAAAGTGTTAAAGTATGTTTTTCCCCTGTGTGCTCCTGGCAAGCGCATTAAATTGCTGTCACCTGTTCCTGTGCCTCAGGTGAAACGTTTAACAAGAGCAACTACGGTGGAGTTTCTCTTGAGAATTACATTTTAAGATACTATGCAAGACTGTACCCTCTGGGTAAAACTGGATTGAGTCGAAATAGTTGACTTGCTATTTTCATCTTACTTTAGTGACGTGACTTGGTTGAATTGGCAAAAAGTGATCAACTTGTGGTTCATATTTTTGTCTCATTATGCTATTCTCAAAAGGGAACCGATTCTGATCATCAGTAGTGTTATGCTCATACTGAGAGGTGTTTGAATGGGGTTATCATGCTTCCCAACAGACTGCAAAACCAATCACAGCTAATATATGGGGGTGTCACTTTGTTGCAGGTTAGTCATAACTGGGCAGGGCTCTGTCCCTTGTTCCCAATGCACCTTTGTGTAGCTGTGGCTGCCATATCAGCTACATACTAGCCTATCTTATCGAACCAACTGCACCGTTTTGTGTGAAATATGACGAACGGCCATAGATTCCCATGAAAACATTCAGACCAGAGAGAGAGAGAGAGTGTGTGTGTGTGTGTGTGTGTGTGTGTGTGTGTGTGTGTGTGTGTGTGTGTGCGTGCGTGTGCGTGTGCGTGTGTGTGTGTGCGTGCGTGTGCGTGTGCGTGTGCGATCTACGGTCAGCTTCAAAGGCTTGCGACGTCACACTGGAGAATGTTTTTGCACCCCTGCGTGACAACTCCGAAAACACAGAGCAGTGTTGAGCAAGAAGGCTGTGGAGGGCTGTCCTACGGTCAATGGAATGCTGGTTTCTACTGAAACTCAATATAAAGGTTTCCTCCCGCTGGATGACTCCTTCTTGTAGAAGGTGAATAACATGCAGTTATAACCCCTCCAAGAACAACACAGAATGTGTCCTGTCTAATATGATGCAGAGATGTCTTCTTTTTGGTCACACAAAATCATTTGAAGGAAACTTTATTTTATCAAACTAGAAAAAGTAAATGTTCTGAAGAAACTTTGTGTGTTTGCTAAATCTGTGTCTGGCAAGGCGTTACAGGTCACAAAGAAGTATATGTACAAATCTAAGTTAGGGTAGCCTGAACACTTTCAAATGAGTTTTCATTTCAAAACTTTAATAGTTACAGCGTTTACTAGGGACGCAACTGTTTTTGTTGTCACATAAACACTCCAAACAGCCTACCCAACCACTCGGAGGCGTCTGCATGGTCCTAAAGCAAAGCATCACATTCCAATGATAAAAAATGCAATTTCAGAATGTGAGGGAGGACATGTCCCCCCCGTCCTCAGTGAAAGTTGCGCCCCTGGCGTTTACTCTTATATGCATACTCATGCAAATTAAAATAATTGAATGTCTAGGTTTATTGCAAGTGGGAATAGTCTATTCTGTCAAGTTGGATTGGTGTTATACCTTACTGTACATTACCTACAGTGCCTTGCGAAAGTATTCGGCCCCCTTGAACTTTGCGACCTTTTGCCACATTTCAGGCTTCAAACATGAAGATATAAAACTGTATTTTTTTGTGAAGAATCAACAACAAGTGGGACACAATCATGAAGTGGAACGACATTTATTGGATATTTCAAACTTTTTTAACAAATCAAAAACTGAAAAATTGGGTGTGCAAAATTATTCAGCCCCCTTAAGTTAATACTTTGTAGCGCCACCTTTTGCTGCGATTACAGCTGTAAGTCGCTTGGGGTATGTCTCTATCAGTTTTGCACATCGAGAGACTGAAATGTTTTCCCATTCCTCCTTGCAAAACAGCTCGAGCTCAGTGAGGTTGGATGGAGAGCATTTGTGAACAGCAGTTTTCAGTTCTTTCCACAGATTCTCGATTGGATTCAGGTCTGGACTTTGACTTGGCCATTCTAAAACCTGGATATGTTTATTTTTGAACCATTCCATTGTAGATTTTGCTTTATGTTTTGGATCATTGTCTTGTTGGAAGACAAATCTCCGTCCCAGTCTCAGGTCTTTTGCAGACTCCATCAGGTTTTCTTCCAGAATGGTCCTGTATTTGGCTCCATCCATCTTCCCATCAATTTTAACCATCTTCCCTGTCCCTGCTGAAGAAAAGCAGGCCCAAACCATGATGCTGCCACCACCATGTTTGACAGTGGGGATGGTGTGTTCAGGGTGATGAGCTGTATTGCTTTTACGCCAAACACAACGTCTTGCATTGTTGCCAAAAAGTTCAATTTTGGTTTCATCTGACCAGAGCACCTTCTTCCACATGTTTGGTGTGTCTCCCAGGTGGCTTGTGGCAAACTTTAAATGACACTTTTTATGGATATCTTTAAGAAATGTCTTTCTTCTTGCCACTCTTCCATAAAGGCCAGATTTGTGCAATATAAGACTGATTGTTGTCCTATGGACAGAGTCTCCCACCTCAGCTGTAGATCTCTGCAGTTCATCCAGAGTGATCATGGGCCTCTTGGCTGCATCTCTGATCAGTCTTCTCCTTGTATGAGCTGAAAGTTTAGAGGGACGGACAGGTCTTGGTAGATTTGCAGTGGTCTGATACTCCTTCCATTTCAATATTATCGCTTGCACAGTGCTCCTTGGGATGTTTAAAGCTTGGGAAATATTTTTGTATCCAAATCCGGCTTTAAACTTCTTCACAACAGTATATCGGACCTGCCTGGTGTGTTCTTGTTCTTCATGATGCTCTCTGCGCTTTTAACGGACCTCTGAGACTATCACAGTGCAGGTGCATTTATACGGAGACTTGATTACACACAGATGGATTGTATTTATCATCATTAGTCATTTAGGTCAACATTGGATCATTCAGAGATCCTCACCGAACTTCTGGAGAGAGTTTGCTGCACTGAAAGTAAAGGGGCTGAATATTTTTGCATGCCCATTTTTTCAGTTTTTGATTTGTTAAAAAAGTTTGAAATATCCAATAAATGTCGTTCCACTTCATGATTGTGTCCCACTTGTTGTTGATTCTTCACAAAAAAATACAGTTTTATATCTTTATGTTTGAAGCCTGAAATGTGGCAAAAGGTCGCAAAGTTCAAGGGGGCCGAATACTTTCGCAAGGCACTGTATATTCAGTATCATTATAAGTAGGCTATCTGCAACTTTAATATGCTGTGATCTGTAATCATCGTGTATGCTAATGCATGCACATGTTAAGTTTTACAGTAATTAAGTAATATCACGGTGTTTCCTGAAGTTGGTTTGGTGTTTCTAGCCTGAATGATTAAGAAAGCAGTGGCACTTTAGAGATCATGGTTGCCCTTGACTCACATGCCAATTATGCAAATGTTTAATTGTTCTATTTTCCAAATGATCAAAAAAGATCAAAAATCTGAACGGAAGCAACGTAATTTACACTGGACCAGACATTTTGACGTTTCACATTTTAAACATTGTTTTTTTTATTAATTATGAATACAGGAAGTGTCTCTATCTTCCTGTAAGTTGTTTTTGTGTTTCTCGCTTAAATGGTTAGTAGTATTTTGAATGTCTACCCATTGACTCCCACGTTATTAATTGGGCATAACATAATCCAAAACAAAAACAAACTGCAAATGCATCTAACAAGTTTGTAGAGTCACAAGCTTGATGTAGTCATTGCGTGCAATGAATATGAGACCAAATACTAAAACGTACACTAAAGTGCTTTCATTTCTAACCGGTAAAATAGATGTGTATGAAAATACCCTAAAATAAAAGCTGACATTATGTACTGTCGCCTAATACGAAACATTCTCATATCTAAAATGCTGGAATATAGAGCCAAATTTAAACTGTTTGCTTCACTGTCCAAATCCATATGGATGGGAGTGTACAGAGTTAAGATTATTTACAATCAAAGTAGGATATCCTGAAAACAGCCAGACAAAACTGCAATTAGAGATTTTTTAATACCTAGAATTATGCTTTTTGTTCAAATGTGAAGGCACCCAATCCTGATTGAAACACTCGGTTTGAGATGATTCACTGGCCATCAGAATACAGTAGTGTCTAGAAGCCAGTTTATGTTGGGAACAGAGGGCCAGCATGAGTTCCACACTGTTTAGTCTAACCTACCCAAAAGTCACATACAAGAGTAATTTGGTACTGTACGGAGCTGTTTCAACAACAGCTGGTTCAGCTGAACCTGTCAATCCTGCAGCAAGACCTACATTACAGAGCCTCTGTGTTACCATCCAATTGTAAATAAAAAACAAAATTAACATATAAACGACATAGATGTATTTGATATTTATTTTTTTCACAATACGTCTTTAAATTATTTGAAAGGATTTTGTAAAATAACATACACCCATTTCATCAAGTCTATAGATAATCTCACGTATATATTTACCTCAACGCAACAGACAACAATCGTGTTTCTCCCCAATGTTTTGCTTTTCAATAAGAAAAACATGAATCATTCAAATCACAACATTCAAACCATGAACAACAACCTCACAATATATACATAAACATTATTTTCCAAGTCTGAAAAGCCACATAGTTTAAATAACAAGTCTTTAAAAACTAAAATACAAGAAATAAAAAAAAAACAGCATTTCTGACCTGAAACTCGTGGTTTATATTTCAAAAAAAGTGTTCCTTCAGTGAATATTCAGTTATTGGTCCTCCATTACCAGAACATCTTGAAAGGCAGTTTGAGGATGAGGGTTGCGACATAAAGCTCAATGTGGCATTGACATTGTTTACAGTGGTCCAATTCTAATTGACCATTTGCAGTAAAAAAAAAAAAAGAAGAAGGTAATTACATAGCATTGTTGTAACATACACTATCAGGGCCACCCCAGCTGTGCAAAATGGTGGGAACTCTTGTGCAAAGTACTGTATGTAAATGGTCCTCTTACTGCATTTCCATTCAACTCCTATCTTAGTAACTGACATACCATGGCTCCTCTCCATCCTAACCCTTGGTATGTTGTGTAATATAACGTGAAGCCATTCCAAAATATCCTATGCCATAAAGACCTGTGGAACAGCAGGCTCTCATCATTGATAATAAAAGGGTCCTCTGGAAGAAAAAAAACACGTTTTAAAACAGACCAACAAAGATGAAATTAGATCTACCACAGTTTCATCCCTTTTTAAACAGACTTCACCCCCCCCCCCCCCCCCCCCCCCCTCCTTAAAATGGATACCTGGTAAAAGAATACAAGAAATGGCTCTCTTATCAGTAAAAACAACATCCCTTGCACCACTTGTAAAAAATGAACCATGGCAGCTCATTTGTGTTCACGGATGTGTATTTGAAGAGATTAAAACAGCATGTTAAGAATAGGAATGAAGTATCATGCTCTATAACACAACAAGAATTCCCTGTAATGCAGTAACAACTGCCCCGAAGCAGTAACCTGAACCTTTTCTCACTCCCACAATCCCTCACATTGTTTCATGTCACATTTGTTTTGTAACGCGTCTACACAGCACTGTACAAGATATATTAATTTTCTTCCCTTCATAAATAAATGCACATCGCCTTTCCCCCACTCCATCTATTTACAATGTGTACAACCCAAGTAGTCCTGCATGCCTGTCGAACAAACTAAAACCCAGTTTGAAATAGTCTAAAAATGACACAAAAAAATGGCAAAGGGGGGTGTGAATTTACTTCAGTGTGAATTTATGACTGTGTCCGTTTAAAGACCTGATGAATGGGTGTCTATCCAGCACTGGGTTTTTACCTTTGTCTTCTACTTCATGTATCTGCAGGGTTTCCCTGATCAACTGTGTATTCAGCTCTGCTAAAAGTTATTTTCGTCCCTTTGGCCCCTCGTGAGTAGACTTTCAATGGCAGCCACCTTACACTTTGGGATTTCAAGGCTGCTAAAAGTCCTTGTCAGCACCACTTGGCTGTGGTCCAGAGGCCCCCATGTTAGGAGGCATTGAGGACCGACCGGCTGTAGAGGGTTTGGTAGTAGGCCCCAGAGTCCATGACCGAGGGTCCGGCGCTGTCGTAGATCTGCTTGGCGGCTATCGGAGAGGAGGAGGCGTAACTGTTGTAGGCCATCACGTGGTCCTGGTAGGTCTTCAGGTCCATCTTTTGCTCGTTGGACATGAGGTTGGTGATGGAGAAGGGGTGGTTGAAGTTGTAGTGGGGATCCATGGCTTTGAGAGGGTCGTTCTGCAGGTCCAGATTATGTATGGCGCTGGGGAGGAGATGGGGGCTGCCTCCCATGACCTGGGAGTGGAGGAGAGGGGTGGTGGAGGGCACTGAGGAGGTGATTGCCACAGGGGTGCTCTGGATGTGGGACTGGGGCTGTGGGGGGCAGTCCAGCTGGACCATGCTCCTCTGCTGCTGCTCCTCTGAGGAGGAACCAGGGTGGGAGTTGTCAGAGTGAGCCGAGTCGGCCCCCTCCGAGCCCCCCGCTGGGCTGTGCTCCTCCATCAGGTTGTCTCCATGGCCCCCTTTCCCCGAGCCTCCCTCCTGGGCCTTGCCAGACTTCTTCGCAGCCTTCTCTTGATCGATCTTGAAGCGCTTCTGGCGGCGCAGGTAGCAGCCGTTCTCAAACATGTTGCCTGAGTTGGGGTGCAGGGCCCAGTAGGAGCCCTTGCCGGGCTTGTCGGGCGAGCGGGCCACCTTGACGAAGCAGTCGTTGAAGGACAGCGAGTGGCGGATGGAGTTCTGCCAGCGCTGCTGGTTCTCGCGGTAGTAGGGGAACAGGTCCATGATCCACTGGTAGATCTCGTTGAGGGTGAGCATCTTGCTGCCGGACTGCTGGATGGCCATGGTGATGAGGGAGATGTAGGAGTAAGGTGGCTTGGCGTGGGTCAGTGAGCGGCGGTAGGGCTTGGGCACCTCTTTGGCCCGGTTGAGGGAGGTGGGAGAGGGGTAGCTCAGCTGGCTCATGGGCTGGCTCATGTTCTGGTAGTGGGAGAGGGAGCCTAGGGAAGGGCCTGGGGAGCCCAGCTGGGAGAGAGAGCTGGGGTTGAGGGATGAATTCACCGGGGACAGGTTCATATGGTTGGCCCCTCCGCCCATGGACGCCAGTTGACTGTTGAGCCCAGAGCTGCCATAGCCCATGTTCATGGTGGCTGGAGAACCAGCTGGGTTCAGGTTGATGTAGCTGTTGATGGTGCTCATTGAGCTCATTGAATTCATGGCAGTGGGAGAGGAATACATCTGAAAACATAACAGAAAATGGTTGATTTAGTCATTTAGAAACTAAAAATATAGCTAAGTCGGTTTAGACAATAAATCATGTAATTTATGTTGTTGTGTCCAAAAGCCTGTACTAATGGAAAGCATCAATGGTCAATGATACCATTGGAGCGAAAGGGACATGGATTTCACATATCATTGTTAAACCTGAAAATGCGTAACATGCGCGTCATGGATTCTTTCCCTTACATATAGTAGTTCTCCCTCGTCACTACTAAGTGCTCCAAAACCAAGGCAAATAAAACAAACGTTTTAAGAAACGTTCCAAAATATCTGACCATCCGCTAGCAGTTACAATACACGTTTAAAAAGGATTACACAGCCGTAAACTACATAATCATCATAGTATCCTAATATTTATTTGAGAGCATATAAAGTTGATTAAAGACAGGATTTAATTTGCCATTACTTTAATCACGAATTTCTTGGGGGAAATGTATCGTTATTTCAACTCTCGGAGGTAGCCAACCTTAATCAAATTGACTGATAATTTAATTTCCGAGATGCTTTATCATTCACATAATTTGCATATTTAAATGGTATAGTCCATAAGTGTTAGTATAAACAGACTAGGCAATTCATTTAAAAAAATAAGATAGATTTTATGTAAACAGGCCTCTAAATGTCACATATACAATTTCAACAGGTCGCACAAGGACAAACTGAGCCAAATCCTATCACATCAGTGTTATATGTTGAATTGTAAAATTCTAACAATACTAAATCAAAGATAAGAAGTTGAAGCCACAATTCTGGAGTGATAAATATCAAAATCAATCCAATGTGTTAGTAAAATACTGAGCTTTCGATTCAATAACTTACTTCTAAGAAACTATAGAATAGACTTTAAAGAAACAAATATCCAACAACCACACACACGCACATAGCCCATATGGTAAACTTATATAGAAAAAAAAAGGTGTTTTTACCTCAGTGGCTTCGCTGTAGAAGGCATTCCACTCTGGCAGTTCATGAGACTCCATCTTCACTGAGCTCAACATCCCAAATACAACTTTTTATAGTAAGAAAATATATTTGAGCGAATGAAAGACTGCAAATCCTTGTTTGAGTTTATAATAGCTTTGAGTTTCTGCTCAAAATTCAGGACTTCAGCAAAAAGGAGTACAATTTTAATCCAAGATAACGAAAGAGTTCCACTGACTAGATTGAAGACTATAATAAAAATAATCAAGAACTAAAAAACTTTTTTTTAAACAATGCGTCCTCGGGCTATGGGTGGGTCTTCAGTGAAATGTCAATATTTATTCGTCGATTTATCAATCATCCATCGTTTCATAATCAAGATTAACAGGTTATTTATCTAAAGCGGACGTGCTCTTTGGGAAACGCTAGATCCGTATGAAGTCCGCAGAATGCTCCTGTGCAAGCCCCGGTCCGTGTGCGTGAGTCAATGTGCTGTGGGCAAGTGGAGTAAAAGTTGGACGTGCCTTCTTAAAAACTCAGGTAAGGTCCCGCCCCATAAGGACATTTGAATATCGTCCAAGGCTATTTGAATATCGTAAAAAGACGTCTCTTGCCCCCTGGTGAGGGTGTATATTGGCCGGGGACAGACACATCCATCTCAATTGCAAGCATGCATCCTCCATTTCTTGTCTAAAAACTCCTACTTAACCGTCTCTGGATGCAGACACTGATTGTAGGCTATTTTCATCATTTATTTTACACCACAACCTCTTTTTTTTTACACCATAACCTCGTAAGTAATTTATGGATTTAAATTATTAGAATATGAATGTATAAAGGATTGCTTAACACTGAGTCGTCTTCAATTCGCAGTCAAACTGACGATCAATATGTAACTCAATGGAAATCAAAGACCTTTATTTGGCTCTCATTTTAATACACTCGACCAAAGAAAATATCAGCTCAATAGGTCAAGATCTGAAATGAAGGAGGATTATTGCAGGCCTTGATGAGGTATTGATGTGGACTGGAGTATAATCTCACGGGTTAAGGTCATCAGTGGGAGGTCTGATAAGGGAGCCTGAGGTGACTGACCAGTGGGAGAGCTGTTAATTCCCGCGACAATCACTCCTCTGGAGCTATAACGGCTATATGGAGGATGATGAGTTGCTGGGGAACTTGGACTTCTCAGAAACACGTTGGTTCCCAACTCCCATAGCCTCGTTATAGGTCTGCAAAGTTTTAGTCCAATTGAAGGCCACATTAACGAAAATGTGTATTATACGTGTGCAATACAGGTGTACATGTTAAGGTAAATTAAGTGAAGAATATATTGGCCAACCAAAATAATGAAAAACAAATCATGTAGACCTAATCCAATGTGTCATGTAGGACTATCCTTGGCTTGATTCAGAATACACATCTCGTTGTCAAGCGCAGACAGTCAAATCTGAATGTCAATGCATTTCTTAATTGACCATGAATAGAGCTGTAATGATGCGTATAGGTGGTCAACAGGATTAGTTGAGAAAAGCGTTAAGGAAATTACGCAGCAAGGAATACGTAGAAATGGCTTACTTCGGGACACTTTGTTTTTTAAAATAATTGAATGAATGAAAAACAACATAGGTATTTTAAAGTTTCAAAACAACAGAATTCGTTTATTCAGTCATCTTTTTTGATTTCACAGTAATATAAGCAGGACTATAAAGGAAAGCTTGATCTCGATCAGGCCTAATGGTCTGAACACTTCCAACGATTTGCGCCTTCTTGCAAAACGTTGTCAGGTCGATTAACACATTCAATGGGGTAACACATGGCTGTCTGTAATGATAGTAATTAAGCTTTATAGAACAATGCTTTCCTAACCAAGTATATACCTACGTGATATTAAAGTATCTATAAGCAACACATTTTTAGCACTGATTTGAACAATTATATTCAGGCATGGCCCAAAATTTAATTGAACTGTTTCCCATGGCCAAATACATATAGCTAAACTCAATTGTCTTGAATCGAAGGCCAGCTATTTCGATAGATATAGATAACCCGTTCAAAAAATGGTTCTACAATATGGAGAGTTTTGGAGGAATATGCTGCGCGCGCTGAAACGCATTTGAGTAATGAGCAGAGAACTACTTCCTCATTAATCCTTTGCCTTTAAATGGTCTATTCCCCCATCACAGATCCCTACATCCTCCTGGAGGTCGGCCGCTTCTAATGCCAATGTGACAGTAGATCGTTCATTAACACCTCAACGATTAGCTAACAATAGCTTTAATGAGTTGACACTAATAGAGGAAGCCAGAGATTTCAATATGCTTTCTAGTGGGGGGAGTTATGATTCGCCCTCTACCATATCTTGGTAGGCGGCGTTGTACAATTAGGCTAATCTTTAAGCGTGTTTAAAGAAGTGTATGCCTACAGTAAAATACATTGAGAAACA
The DNA here is from genome assembly GCF_057628025.1 of Oncorhynchus mykiss. Taxonomy (NCBI): domain Eukaryota; kingdom Metazoa; phylum Chordata; class Actinopteri; order Salmoniformes; family Salmonidae; genus Oncorhynchus; species Oncorhynchus mykiss. The sequence goes on from NC_143048.1 coordinate 10,277,484, forward strand.
AATGACTTCAACATCAGATAAAATAACAAATTTATCTAAGTGAAATTATGGCCGATGTCAAATACGACGCCATCTAATTGATTAATCGGCAACTGTGCCATTTCCCTCCAATATAGACGACCGCCTAGATTATTTATTTTTTAGTTCACAACACATCTCTAAAGTCAAGATCTGCACAGGTTAAAGTGCGCCATCTACTGGACATAGCAAGACAATGACCATCGAGCGTTTCATTGCAACACAGTATAAAACCGTGGTAGTATTTTTTATTTTTTTATTTATGTACGCTTCAAATTTTTTGTCAATTACCTAGATGTTTCATGAGAAATAGCAAATAAAATGTGACATTTACATCCAATGAACAAAACAAATCATATGAAACGAAACGATATGAAACGAAAAGTTTAAATAGAGTTGGAATACAAGCTTTACCCTTAAACTGTGTTGAGATAAGCAACTACAAAAACAACTCAACAGGAGGCCATGGCAGACAGGACCATAAAGGACCAGAATAATAGAACGGCTGGCACAAGACAATCCTTACTAATTGAGTGGCCAAATACAAAAGTGAATAGACTTATAAGGATTTAAAAAAAGTGCTTTCAGACAGAGGATGCCATTAAAGGCACTTGAGGAAAGTTGCATGAACATAGTGTTTTTGTGGGAAATTCCTTTTTTGTTGTATGGGCTACATTTGAATTACAGTATTCTATTTTAGATAAGAAATAGGCCTAGGCCTAATTTTGGTACTAAATACACTTTCAGATACAGCTACTAGTGTACAATACATATGTTTGTACAGTATACATTCATGCCCACGTGATTGGCAATGGCTTGATGCATTGTCCTCATTTAATTTCATCTTAACACATGCACATGCTAGGGTATTGATTGGCACCAGCTTTGCAAATTGATCATTAAATTCATATATTCATTTTGGTGACAAACATAAAAAAGGTTAAGGAAAACCTGACAGGGAAGTATTTTGATATACATGTATATATTATATTTTAGACAATTCAAAGAGTTAAGTTCATAGGTAAAAACAGAGCATTAAATTGGGATATTATGGAACTTATTCAAATAAAATAAAAAAATCCTATTTCATGAGGATCACGTGAAACAAACCTTGAATCTCAGTCCATATAGAATAAAACCTTTGACTTTACATGAATAGTAAATTCCTTTAATTAAACACCACACTATTAGTTGAATCTACACCCTCTACAGCTTCAGTTAACAGAACCTATAACTATCCTAACAATAACCATTTCCCCCACTATTTCCCTGGCACATATTGAAATAATAAAGACATTTAACACATAAAGGATAAGATTAGTTTTGAAATGTACAGTGCCTACAAAAAGTCTACACCCCCTTGAACATTTTCCACATTTTGTTGCGTTACAAAGTGGGATTGAAATGGTCATTTTTCATCAACAATCTACACAAAATACTCTGTAATGTCAAAGTAGAAAATAAAAAATATGATTATTCAAGCTCTGTCAAGGTGTCAAGGTGTTGGGGATCATGGCTAGACAGCAATGTTCAAGTCTTGGCGTAGATTTTCAAGCAGACTTAAGTCAAAACTGCAACTTGGTCACATTCACTGTCTTCTTGGTAAGCAACTCCAGTGTGGATTTGGCTTTGTGTTGTAGGTTATTGTCTTTCTGAAAAGGTGAATTCCTCTCCCAGTGTCTGGTGTACAAGCAGACTGAAGCAGCTTTCCTCTAGGATTTTGCCCGTGCTTAGCTCCAACACATTTCAGTTTCTTCCTGAAAACCTCCCCAGTCTTTGCCTGTGTCAAGCTTCTGAACTCATTTAGCCTTGCCTAAACAAAAAGGGTGAATACTTATACAACTACTATATTTTCGTGATTTCATTTGTAAACATTTTCTGTAGAAAAAAAAAAAATCTATCACAATCCTACTTCCTAACGCAGCAACATTTGAAAAAAGTTCAAGGGTGCGTAGATCTTCTACAGGGCACTGTACATTTACTTCAGCATGAATCTTTGGTTTCGATGCACGTGTTTAGGCTACTCAGTGGTACACACCACAAGCTGTATTGGTCTCAAAAATATAGATTGCACATCTATTACCGCGGAGCAAGATCGTCTTGCATTCGAACATTCAGTATAAAATAGAGAGGTATCCATCCCATTTCATACAGGCTGGATAAAAGCGTCTTTGTTGGGCACTGTGAAAGCCATGTTACTGTATCGTCTAGCACTGAACGCCACCGTTGCTCTCTTATAATATGGATGGCGCGACAGACGTCAACTGCTGCTGGTCTGAGGTTTCAACAAGGCGCAAACAATTCGCTCCGTGACAGTCAGTTTTTTTTTTAACGTAAAGCGCAAATGTGGCGCAAAACAAAACACTTCTAGTCTGTATGTTGCTGTAACATGTAGTGAAGTTGTCCCTCTTTCACATTGCCACTCAGAAATCTGTTAGAAAGATGTTCAATGAAACAGAAAACAACAGCCCTAAAATCATCTAGAACAGAGGCTAGATGAAGTTCATACTTCTCAACCATGGTCCACTGGTTTATAACTTCAGTGACTAATACTAGTGACCAATACTAATGTAGATAAGTTGATGTTTGAGGGACAAAGGGGTGAATTAGGTATTAGAGGTGAGCTGGGGCTGGGGCTATAGTCACCCCCCCTAACCAACCAGACAGTGAAGTGGTAGTGTAAGGCCTGCCCCATGCAGGTGAATGTGTATGATGATTGGCTGTGAGGTGGGGAGAACCTGGCGGATTGCTGTGGTGATTGGCTGCGAGGTGGGGAGAACCTGGCGGATTGCTGTGGTGATTGGCTGCGAGGTGGGGAGAACCTGTTGATATTGTCGTTATCTGTCTGCAGGCTCCAGCTCCACTCAGGCGTCAACAGCCTTCGGTCCAGACAGACATCACACAAACAAACAGATTAATAAATGGTAGGCTGACCATATTCAGTGACAATTTAGGCTACATATCATATATTATACTGTATCATAAAGCATAGGATGTATCACCTATAAGCATGTCACAAACACTAAATTAGCCTATGGTCTAGCTACATAGAGAATACTTTGGCCTAAAGACTGACTCCAAGACAACAAACTCAATGGAAACCAAGGTGTAGTGAAATTGCATCTTACAGTCAGCTGTCCCAGAGGATTTAGGGGTCGCGCTCCTTCTTCACCTTGACATCTCCAGCCAGGATGGTAGCGATCTCTCCCTGCATGAAGGCCCAGGGCACGTTGGAGCCCACCAGGGGACACCGCTCTCCACTGGGACAGAACACCTCGCTGCCGGCCCCCTGGCTCCGGATGAAGTCTCTGGTGCAAGGGAAGCAGAACTTATGGGCCGCAACCGAGGGGCACTGGACAAAGTGAGTGTCTTCCAAGCGCTCGTGGCAGATGGTGCAGCAGAGAGGGGGACCAGAGGAGCCGGAGGGGTCCAATGCTCCCTGGTCCGAGGCCCCAGCCAGAGGGAGAGCTGCTGTGGTGCCCCCTGCAGAGTTGCTGGCTCCCTGAGGTTCCCCATTCCTGGAGGCCAGGCGCCGCTGCTGCCCCGCAGGGCAGGCCGCCATGGGGCTGCTGCTGCTCTGCCTCACTGCCAAGGAGGAGTGGCCCAGGCCTCCACCACTACTGCTGCTGCTAGGGGCCTCTCTGGGTGACTCAGCCACGCTCATCAGTGCTGTGGTGGGGGAGGGGTCGCTTCTGTGGGAATGGGAGGCTGAGCCCTCCTGATGGGGAGGTGGCTGGCTAACGCTGGGGAAGGAGGAGGCAGCTAGGTGGATAGCCATTCCCGGGTACATCCCCATGGGCCAGTGCTGCCGGAGCTGCTCCTCTGTGGTCACTACCTCTCCACCCTGGGGCTCTGGGGAAGCCTTCCTCCGGCGCCCGCGGACTGGCGGTGCCGAGCGGGACATGTGACACAGCGCAGTGGGCAGCATGGAGCAGCTGGCGTCCAGGTAGGGCTGGGGGAGAACGTCAGGGCCGGGGGTGTCCTTAAAGGCCCGTACCGCATCACTCAGCAGCTCAGAGAGCAGTCGCCAGTCCCCCGCGCCATGCCTTTTCTCGTACTCCACATACTTCAGGCCCGAGTTGACCATCTTGCTCCCAGAGTCTCTCTGGCTGTCGTGGAACATCTGCTTGACCAGCGGCGCCAGGCTGGAGAACATGTTCCCCGAGCCGCACGGGTACTCCGCAAAGATCTTCAGCTCAAAGTCCAGCGCCAGCTTGGCGTCGAATGCAAAGATCCGTCCCACCAGGCTGTGGTCCTTCTTGAAGCGTACGTTGAAGGGGGTGCAGCCGGAGAGGGTGAGCAGGGCCCCTCGTACAGCCTTGGGTCGGCCGGCCCAGTCGTCTGCTCGGTTCCGTACACTCTCCGACAGCTCGGCCAGAGCCTCTGCGTTCCTCTGCTTCTCCCTCAGATCCTTCTCAAACTCAGGGCTCAGGAAGGAGGCCACACCCATGCCCATGCTCAGCTGCCTCTTGGTGATCTCGTTCAGCATGGGGGCAGAGAGGGTGAGGGGGGCTCCCCCGACTCTGGCATTTAAACCAGGCACAGCTGCTAGCAACCCGTGCGGAGCCCCCACAAGGCCTTGTGTCATTAAATTGGGCGGAACGGTACCCCCCATGGGTCTTCTGGCGTTGTTAGGACTCTGTCCACTGAGTTCTTGTTGTGGGCCCCTGTCATCTATTCTGTGCAGACCGTTGGGAATCCGTGCTGGGGCTCCGTAGTCCCCTCTTCCCCTTTCAAAGCGTTCAGGAAGTGGCCTGCCACCCTCCACAGGTCCATCTCTCCCACCTGGGCCATGTTTAGTGGGTTGGGGACACGGGGACCTGTCATCCTGCATAACATGAGTTATTTTCAACTGCCTTGCCGTCTCTATGATAAATTCAATACGGTCCGTACCTTCATAATTCACACAGCCTCGGCAGACAGTCTCGCTAAAGTCCCAGATCATAGCCCATGGCATCTTAGGCAAATCGCAAAGGTAACAACACCACTGCCGCCTTGAATATGACTGGGGGGAGGACATGTTTGATAGGCCCTTTTTATATCTTTCTTGCTTCCTGAGGTTCTGATTAAACAGATGCAACGTTAGCTTTCAATAGTTCAGAAATAATCGCCGCGTCTGTTACTTCTCCAATACCTTAACAAATATGATACACTCTCTGTATTAAACACACACAAAAAAAGTTGTGTTTACTCCATTTCGGCCGCCCTGTGCACGTGAGTGTTTATACTAGAAGACTGTCTTTGCTGGAACTTACACAACGCCGTGCTAATGGTGCATTCTGGGATTTGTTGTTTTCGTTCCGGAGGGCCTTCGCGAGTATGCGCTTCGTGAACAGCATCAGTTGCGTCTAGAAAGCGAATTTTGACTGCACACAGACCATGGTTTATATTCATCAACACTCTATGTAAAAGAAGATATATTTACCGATATGCGGAGCCCAGATCATCGCGAACCGAGCTAGATTTAGTGTATCCAGGTCAAAGGTACTATATATGTTTTTGGAACAAAACATGTTGATGCAGGCATGCGCTTTTAGTTAGACTAAGTTAAATTTAGTCATTTATCAGTACTCCGAGATCATGCCAAATGAGGTATCTTCATCAAGCGATGATTCAAGTGACACGGAGGAGGTTCCGCAAAAACGGAGAAAGCAGGGTAAGTTATTTTCTAGCTTAACTAGCTAACTTAGCTAATGTTAGCCACTCCAATCAACCCCATCAAAGCTGACTGCCAGATATCTAGTAAATCCTGTTAGGAATCAAAAGTGAAATGCTGTAATGGGCAGACAGCATTGTGCATTCAATGCTGATTTCCATAACACACACAGAGTATGTTCACTTAGCTAGCTAATAACAATAACTATGTCTCAACCCTCAGCTTCAAGGTATCAGTGTCCAGCTGATTTTGTGGCATTTACCCACAAACCCTGTGCCAGTACCCTCATCGAAAGGCTTCGTGATGACAACACAGAATTATGGCTAATCAAAGCTCCCAGCGGTTTCAACCCGGACAGGTAAGCAACCCCTCTTTCCATTTATTAGAATTATCTTAGAAGAGGCATGATTCACTTCTAATAACATACAGGGAAATATCTAACAAAGTCCTCAGCATTTCTCTGTCAGTTATTAGAAGTGAGTCACTGTCCACTTCCATTGCTTTACACCCACATTGTCTACATTTGGTGTGCCTCTTAGCACACTGTCTGACTGTCATCTCTCTCTCCTCCCTCCCAGTTTCAGCAGTCTGAAAATGCCTCTGTCTGGGCTGCAGACCATGCAGGCCCCTGCCCAGCAGGCGCGGGGCAGTGGTGGGAATTCCGGGCAGATCTATAGCGTGCTGGGTGGGCCCTCTGGTGCCGCGGACCTCCACCTCCTCACCAGCCACCGCCAGAGGCTCGACTCGGTGGTCTGTGCCCCGACCTTCAGCGGCCTCCTCAACATCTGTGAGAGCTACGGCGACTGCAGCACCAACCAGACCACCATAGCCATCCCAGCCACCCCGGCCCCCACCGTGCCCCCGGGGCTCCGCCTGCGCTTCCAGCCTTTCGGAAGCAGGACCCCCACCCTCTCCAGAGTGATGGAGGATACACCGGATACTCCGCTGCCGTCTTCACGAGAGACGCCTCTCAGGGTCACACTGGACCCGGGGGAGGAGAGGAAGAGCAAGAAGAAAAAGAAGAAAGACAAACTTATAAAGACTGAGGAGGAGGAGGAGGTCAGGGTGAAGCAGGAGCTGCTACACATGAGCCCAGAGGAGTCCTATGAACTTCCTGGGCAGGAAGCTGACCTCTCAGAGGAGAAGAGGAGGAGGAAGAAGAAGAAGAAGAAGAAGGACAGAGGAGAGGCAGAGGGTACTGTAGATTTGTCTTTTAATGTTATTAAACAAGAGGTGGAAGTAAAAGTTGAACCAATGGACAGTTCCTATGGTGACGTTGAAGATTCTGGAAAAAAGAAAAAGATAAAGAAAAACTAGCACGACGATGACGAGTCTGTTGTTTTTACCCGTCATCTGGTTTTGTGAAGTTATGCTATGATATAATTGTATTATTCAATTAGGCACTTCAACAAATAATTATTATGCTACTGTACTGTCATTTTGATTTTTTGGGGAGAAATGTTATTGTCTAATAAAACCAGTGTTCAGACTTGTGCCCCTTTATTCACACTGAACAAAAATATAAACGCAACATGTAAAGCGTTTGTCCCATGTTTCATGAGCTGAAATAAAAGATCCCTGACATTTTCCATATGCACAAAAAGCTAATTTCTCATTTTGTGCCCAAATTTGTTTACATCCCTGTTAGTGAGCATTTCTCCTTTGCCAAGATAATCCATCCGCCTGACAAGTATGGAATATCAAGAAGCTGATTAAACAGCATTATCATTACACAGGTGCAGCTTGTGCTGGGGACAATAAAAGGCCTCTTAAATGTGCAGTTTCGTCACACAACACAATGCCCCAGACTTCTCAAGTATTGCGTGAGTGTGCAATTGGCATGCTGACTGCTGGAATTGAATGTTCATGTCTACCAAAAGCTGCTTTCAAAGCTGATTTAGAGAATTTGGCATCACGTCCAACCAGCCTCAACAGCAGACCACGTGTAACCACCCCAGCCCAGGACCTCAACATCCGGCATTTTCACCCGCGGAATCGTCTGCTTCTTTTCTGTTGACTGTTACTTGAAGAACTGAATACCATGAAAATACTGTACCTATTAATGCTTGAGGGAGAAGTGTTCAGCATAAATGGCTATCAAATGTAAATGAATGTGTAGATAATTGATTGCTGTAGATGAAACTGGGTTTGCACAACTGAAGAATTTCTGCACAAACTGTCAGAAACCGTCTCAGAGAAGCTCAACTGCATGCTCGTCATCCTCACCAGGGTCTTGACCTGACTGCAGTTAAACGTCGTAACTGACTTCAGTGGGCAAATGCTCACCTTCGATGGCCACTTTCACACTGGAGAAGTGCTCTTTACGGATGAATCATGGTTTCAACTGTACCGGGCAGATGGCAGGCAGCGTGTGTGGGTGAGCGGTTTTCACGTTGTAAACAGAGTGCCCCATGGTGGCGGTGGGGTTATGGTTTGGGCAGGTATAAGCTACAGACAACGAACATAATTGCCTTTTATCAATGGCAATTTGAATGCACAGAGATACCGTGATGAGATCTTGAGGCCCATTGTCGTGCCATTCATTCGCTGCCATCACCTCATGTTTCAACATGATAATGCACAGCCCCATGTCACAAGGATCTGTACACAATTCCTGGAAGCTGAAAATGTCCCAGTTCTTCCATGGCCTGCATACTCACCAGACATGTTACCCATTGGGCATGTTTGGGATGCTCTGGTTCTGCCAATATCCACCATCTTCACCCAGCCATTGAGGAAAAGTGGGACAACATTCCACAGGCTACAATCAACTGCCTGATCAACTCTATGCAAAGGAGATGTATCACGCTGCATGAGGCAAATGGTGGGCACACCTGATACTGACTGGTTTTCTGATCCACACCCCCTACCTTTTGTTTTAAGGTGTCTGTGACCAACAGGTGCATATCTGTATTCCCAGTCATGTGAAATCCATAGATTAGGGCCTAATGAATTCATTTCAATTGACTGATTTCTTTATATGAACTGTAATTCAGTAAAATCTTTGACATTTTTGCATGTTGCGTTGATATTTCTGTTCGTTGTAGTTAATTTACCCTCAATGTTGCCATTAACTATTGATTCTGCTGCAGTCCTGCAGTACTCTTGCTCCACAGGCAGATGGTGGTGTGGTTCTTCTCTCGTCACCGGCCACAGATGCGGTCGGTTGCCTCTCAGCCTGCTCTTACTCTGCACCGGAGTATGGTCCTTTTTTCTAATGAGTTCAGAGACACCTCTGGTGCTATCCAACTCGATGTCTGTACTTTCCTCTCACTACACCACCCCCTGCACGTATGCCTCACTTACTCGCTGCAAGTCTGTGGTAGTGTCGCATTTCCTTCTTTTTTTCGGACACTTTACTGTATTTTTTAAAGTTGCGTTTGGGTTTGTGAGTGAATTATGAACCATGAACAAAATAACGTTGAATAAGCTACATATTCAATTCAATTCTTCGTATAAAAGGTTATGTAATTGTTAAAATATATATATATTATTTTGTACATGAATAATAATTAAAAAAAAACTTGGATGGAAGTTCTGGTCATCAGAATTCTTTCTTGGTTCTCGATGCTCAGAGAGTATCTCAAAGACAACAGCTGCTATTTTATAACTCTGGTATGGAGGGCATAGAACTTTGATGTTGGATCAAACCTTATGCGAGATGTCTATGTATTCTCACAGATACGTGCAATGTGTGTGTGTTTGGGATCTGCTTCAGATATGGTGTTGCAGATAACTTGGCTCCTAGCTAGTGGGTTACACAACAGGTAAACAGCAGAACATTGACTCCTGTTCTGTGGGTGTCTCCTACACACACCGCTACTCACCTTTGCTGTCTCACAGGCTAACACGTTTCACCATGGCTGGTTGTTTGTCCGTTTTCATTTGACCCACTTGAGAGCAGTCGAATGTCCTCCAGCAAGAAACCAAGATGGACACTATCATTCTGGTGCCTGTGTCTTCCTCCATATTATTGTTCAGTGGGTTAGCCATAGGGTCACCAGGCCAAGTCACAGCTGGGACAATGAGGCCCTGAAGTGAAGCACCTGGATGTGAAACAGAAATCTAGTCGAACTCTATGTTCTCGTCTATCTCTATGCGTTGATGTATTGTTTAATGGGGATAGATCTGCTATAGGCGCAGCAGGTTGCTTGAACAGTAAGTGCCGTCTGGCAAAGCAGATGAATAATTGAATGCAGTCTGAAGTTTAGATACAACGTGTCCAGACTACAGAGCAGGATTGGGCCCTGCGCGCCCCAACCGATGCAAATTTGGGGGGAGGGAGAGGGGAGCGACTTGTGGGGGTAATGCATTGGAGAACCAATCTCGCCTGCTGTACCCACCCCCTCCTTCTCTTCCCCCCTCTTCACTCCTCCCTCCCCATCACTGCAGCGATTCCCTCTCCCCCGTCTCCCCCTGTACTGCTCTCCTTTTCAACCAGCGTGCTCCAGCTAGCCTGCTGCAATGTGAGGGTTTCCATGGCAACGCAGTCCTGCCAAGGACCATGGTGCTCTGCTCTGTGGCGATGGAGAGAGAACGAGAGAGAGGGATTGGGCTCATCAATGTATTATATGTGAGCTCCACCACTTCGGGCATGCTAAGATTGCTGTCTCGGAAAGCTGCAGTTCCCCCCTGCTTTCCTCTCTGTCCTTTTCTTTGCAAGCCCATAACACTCAGCGTTTTTGACGGCGATTAAAGTGCATGGATCAATGCAGAGAGAATTGGTCCATCGGTTTAAGGATGACAGTGAAATTGGTCTGTGTTGCTTAAATGCAATGAGAATTGGTCTTGCGTTCGTTCTGGCGTTGTTTGCCCTTTGATGAATAAGTGCCACCCTGACATTGCTTTGGCTGCAGGAGAGCGCCTCCAAAACAAGTCTCACCACACCAGCAACTTCATTGCATACTAATGCCTTAACATGACGCACACTCAGCCCTCCCATTCATAGAGCAGAAATATGTCATTGAACCGAATAGGCTAAGGCCGCCTCTGCAATTTAGAAGAAACACGATACAGAAGTACTGATGCGTAATATTTGAAAGTGTTGAATGCACACTGTCTTCTGAATTAAAAGACGTTCTGTCAATGGAGACAAACCTTGTACCGTTGATCAGGTGTATGAGGGTTTGGGAAGCTGTCGCTGATGATGTTTGGGGTCTTTCTCGTCTCCTGGGCCTTCTGTTCATTTGAATGGGCTCCTCTTGTCTGCTTCTTTTCTGTTGAATGTTACTTGAAGAAGTGAATACCATGAAAATACTGTACCTATTAATGCTTGAGGGAGAAGTGTTCAGCATAAATGGCTGTCAAATGTAAATGAATGTGTAGATAATTGATCGCTGTAGATAAAGTGATTGAAAAAATAAGTATTTAGATTTGATTAGCCATTCAAATGAACAAACCTTCAATGGGGGATGGTCTGCACTGAAAGAAAATCTGTTGCTATGCACTAACAGACAAGTCAAATCAGATGTATGCTGTGAAAGCAGCCCGAGCTGTCTTTGCAGCCAGTCTCCATGACAACCTCAATGCTATTTCCCTCATTGTTGCCTTGGACTAGCGTTAGATATGCTGAAAGCGTTTCTTGGACCCTAATTCGTAAAAGCCTGGAAGTCCTTCTTTGGGCTTGCATGTATTCATAGCTGTCATTCCCAGGTGGCAGTGTAGACTTCTGGAGGAACTAGACAGCAGAGAGAGACAGCAGTCCCCTCGGGGAGAGAAAAGTCCTTGCTTTGACCTTCACAGTGGCAGGGAAGAAGGAGCAGTGAGCAGTTCAAACCATACACTGGAGACTAAGACACCTACAAATCAACCTTGTTGTTGTTGTCTGCATGCTGTACAGTGCCACTACACACTGTGACATTAGCCATACGTTACTGCAGAACATTCACTCCTTCAATCCAACATATGAACTATTTCCATATCGGCGCCATCTAAACATTTGTCCCTTGAGTTTGCTCATATATAAGGTACGGAATGGAATGTGTATATGTATTGTACACCTTAAGACACATACTGGCATAAAATATACATAATATTGGTGGGATGTTATTAAAACATTCAGTAAATATTGAATATGGACAGTAATGTGGGTTACTTTTGTTCAAGAATGACTACGTTGACTTGAATTCAGTGAAATATACCACATAACTACAGTCCATTGTTACCATAATTCCTCCTTTATTCAGAGTGGACGGCACAGCTGGACAAGCTGTGCAGGTTAAGTGCTTTGCTCAAGGGCAGAGCAGCACTTTCTTCTCCTGGGACTTCACATGGAACAGATGACACCATACCTTAGTCCTTAAGAATGCACCAACTCACTGTCTCTAATGCAGTCTGACATTGGCATCATTTGCAATCTTTCAAGATGTCATAGCATCTCATTTAACAGTAGGAATCAAACCTAGATTGTTAGCAACAATGTGTACTATACTATTTAATTTATCACATCATATACAGCCCTAAAAAAATGTTGTAGCTAATTCAACCTAGTATGAAGGTTCAATGTGTTTTTAGCAGCGCAGCTAATTCAACCTTGCATACATTGTCATACCAGCTCGGTGTGTTTTAGTGGTGGATGAGGTTTGTTTGTGTTTGTTGTTGACAGTTTTGTCTCTTTGTGTGGCCTGGGGGACCGTTGTCAGAGGCCAGGTTTCAGGGGCCAGGGCGCATGATGAGGAGCACATAACCTGTCGAGGAGGGCCACCGCTGCCCCTGCCATCCCTGCTGTGCACCCATCTGCCGCTGGGCAGCAATATGCCCACATGGTTCCGTCTGTCCAGTAGCTCACCCCACACACACGCACATATCTTCACCCACCGTCTCCATGTTGTTTTAGGGGTGAACTAGATAAATGGGGAAGTGGAAGAGGAAAATGGGTCACGGGTGCTTTATATACCTCCTCCATGTGTATGGTTTAACCTTCAAGTGCTTGCTGCTGTCGCTGGAACGGTGGACGGGCATTTTATATGACTCAAAAGTGGAAACCCTAGAGTGGGATCCACTGACAAACAGGCTTTTTCCACCAGCCGTGTTCAGTATTACAGTATGCATGAAGCTTGAACCAGAAGTTTTGGTTCAGAAAAGTATCACATTTGAATTAAATGGGTCAGGCTAACTTTTCCCCTTAAATAATCACTGATTAGTCGTGGATATTAACATATTAGTGGACCTACAATCAGAGAGTACCCCATACATTTTAGTATGATAGTAGCAGAAATGTATCTAGGCTGGAACTGGGCTTTCTCACATTATGAGTTCTCAGAAAGCAGGCGCCATAATCTGAGTTATGTAAAACAGGATTATGTCTACTGCAGGTATTGCACCAATAACCCTGTCATTCTAAATTCCCTGTGTGGTGTTCATCCATTATTTTGTATCCCTGGGCAATACACAGGTGACCCTTCAATCCTCAGCCTTAAAAGTCAGTTCAGTTTACAATGGATCTGTTTTGATTTTGCTTCCAGATGTCAATTATCTAACCATTATGTTTCGTCGTGGTCTCCGGGGGGGAATAAATAGCAGTCGTTTAATTTTCCTGCCCACTTTATCTGATTTGATTAGTCTGACTTATTGAATGGCCATAAAGCCTATAATAACTTGGATGGGTTCAATCTAAAGGGCTAGTATTATTTGTGTCCTACTTAATATATCTAGTCTACGACCTTCCCCAGTTGAATAATATCTTACCTCATGTACTTTATTCAACCTTTACCTTCTTGTCCCTGTGTGCCTGCTCAAGTTAAAGTAGCAGCTCCTTGCCCATCAGCCTATGGAGTAAAATCCACACAACTGCCTCAGTCTGTCTCAAACTGGGCCAAGTCATTTTGAGCTCCCCTGGCTTCTCCCTAATGGTTCATTGGCATGCTGCAGAATCTTCCATCTGCGGCCTTCTAAGTGTCAGGCCAGGGCTCCTTAGAAAGGTAAAAATATGTTTGTGTTTCTGGAGGCCCGAAAAAAGACTAATGTGTGCCTCTAGGGTTAAAGCGATCCTTGGAAAGTCCCCGGGTGGCAGGTGTACAGTGTACGTCTGTAGCAGGACATGAAGCCAGACGTCAGGTGATGGAAGAGTGGTCGTTTGGTGTCGAAGGAATTTAAATTTCACCATGCGGTCTGTATCGACCAGTGTAGAGTACCTAATAGTACCCTGTAGTCTCTGTGATCGATTAGCAAGCCCTGGCTGGAACTCATTATCCTAAGAAAATGGGTGAGTCAGTGTGCATTTAATATTCCTGACTGCTTTGATTTGTAATTGTTCAAATTAGCTGTATAACACAAATTGCTGGAACAATGACCATACATGGTAGAGCTATGGTTGATAATCAATTATGTGAGCATTTATAAAGTACAGTATAGGCCGCTCCCTTTGGGTAATTTAATGAAACAAAGTATCGTATACAAAGACAGTTCAGGACCGTACAAACATTAAGATACCAAAGCTATTGAAAGGACTGAAATGAATGATGCCATTGTCGCTTCCCTCTACCAAATGAAAACGTTTGTTTCGTGCTAATTACCTGATGTCATTACAGAGCGTTCCTTTGTCCATTGGTATCATAGTTGTTCAGATTTCCTGCAGGTACTACATGCCAAATAATTTCAGATGGGCTCATTAATAAAACACACACACACACACACACACACACACACACACACACACACACACACACACAGAGTATCATCGGTTGGAAAATGATATGCACCCAAAAAAACATTCTCATTATGCAAATCCACTTTCAATCGACCCAGGCTCAGAATTCTATTGGTATGCTGTATGTGCTGTCGCCCCCTCTATCTCCCTGTAGGATCATGTTGATACTAACCACACAGAGACAGTTCACACATAGGATACTGGAATAATACAGCAGGCACTGCTTAGGCTTCCCTTATATACCGTAGAAAATGTATTTATTAAAGCATATGCTCGAGAACTGAAAAACAACAACTGCAAGATTGCAGGACATATCTTGTACCATAAAATTGATAAAGGAATCACTGTACACGCCACAGTGTTTTAAAATCACAGCTTTTGCATCGCAATTTAAACGTATTTATTCTCATTTGTATTTATGCACATAATAATCAAACGTCCATGACATTTCAAATACTTTTTGGAATAGTTAAGAATGAAATGTGTTCCTTATTTTAAACTTAATCTGTGATGTTGGTTAGAAATATCACAACAGCGCCAAAAAATAAAAACATACAAAAACGTACAATCATTGTTCAGTATTTTTCTTATCTGACTGGCATAAATGATTAAATCAATTTGATTTAAAGATAATTATCAACCAGATGGAGTACATTTTGGTCTGTGGAATAAATGCTCTGAAATATAATCTACAAACTGGCGGTGAAGCAAAGTACCATCATTATAAAATCATTGGCTACACCTGTCCTTACATAGGCCCCGCCCTCATACCAATGCAACTACCTGTGGAACGGCCTATTACACTGTAACAGGCTAGTAAGTTCAATGTCTATGTAATGTCAAGTGTTGCCAAAGGACAATAGCCAGTTTCCACTTTAGTTACTTAGGATGCGGGAATAATTTTAACATTGTTGCTAGTCAAAGATGGACAGCTCTTGTACCAGTACAGATGGCAAGTTTTAGTGAGAGAGGTCCGTTGAGGTTTTCTCCAACCTTGGGGTTTGTTGTAGCTCAGTGGTTTGAAGTTTATTTCCAGGCCCAGGAATTTGATATAACTTTTATGATGAATCCTTGTTAAATGCATAGAAGGTACACGCAAATGGAAGACAGCAACAACTGAATGCTGAAAGACAAGTGGTGATTTAGTTTCAAGATTTCAGCCTTGTGACAGTCTACAAATGTGTATCTTCCTTCAATCAAAGACAAAGCATTAGTTTCCTAGACAAACATGCAATAAGTAGATGAAAACATTCAAGAGATAACCCAAACATTGACCTGAGTCCCTGTAAAATTGCCAAAATTCTGGTATAACTGTTAGAACACAAACTTGGTCTTCCACAGGCAGTCGAAATACAAATAGCATTCTGTTTGTCAAAAATATACATTCCAATTTCAGATTTAATTAAATTACAAATAATCTCCTTTATCAGCCACTACTTTCAAATCTGATGTCGTTTAGAATTGAAAATGTGTCTTCCCTAATTTTGATAAAAAATTCTGCATTAAAAATACATTTATCTATTGATTCAAGCGGAGGGAAGGGTGAAATTGTCATTAATATAAACACAGGATAAAAGTACTCCCTAATTTAAAGTCAATCAAATGTCTATGTACCCATGCTAATTCTTAGTCAGAAGTTTCTCTGCAATTCTTGGTCAGAACTTTCTCTTAACTCTTGGTCAAAACATCTCTTAAGGAAACAAATCTCAAACATTGGCTGTTCCGACACATTATTATTCTTATCCTCTGTATCAACCCGTGCCTGGAATAGCCACGCACAAGAGAATAGAAATGAGCTTCCATGGATTTCAATTAGGCAGTATAGCACTGTGATTTGCCAAGGATGAAGTGCTTTTGTGTTTTATCAATTCAAAACATATGTTGTTTATTCTGGCAAATGCACAGCCCCCTTACCAGCGACCTAGGTAACAGTAGGGTGTGAGTGGACATGGGTGTGATGTTGCAGACAGAAATCTGAACAGCCACATACAGTAGGTATTGTGGCGTGACTAATGCTACTGTACTGTAGCCACAGGCAAAGCAGGTTTGATTTACAATCCGATTGTGCAAAACGCAAGTTCAAAATAATTATTAGCAACCCCCCCACCCCCGCATTTGTATCTATGGCACATTATAAATCGCTATCATCTTATCTATGAGGGGGATTATCTATATTTTATCCTGTGGACCCCATAGGGTCAAGTCCTGACTGGTTTGTTATTATGATATTATCAATTGGAGTTGATTTTGATGGCCTTGTTCTTAGGTGAGGGTGCAACTAGGTGCACAATCTAGTCGCTCCAGACTCAAGCATACTGCATTAGGGCAAACTCTTTGTCTCTCACTCTCTGTCCTCTGGAACTGAGTAGGATGTTAACCAACACTAGCATCAACTGAGAAGCAGTGAGGAGAAGCGCCGAGATCTCAGCAACAAGATGCTGTACGAAAGCAACAAGGCATTATGTCTATCCTACATCTCCTATCTAACTTCCGAACAGGACGAGGGAATTCCATGGGACAGCTGGTCTGGGATTTACAGGGATTCTTGGGCTTCAGATGAACAAGGGAATGGAAAAAGAGCAGCAAGGAGAAGGAAAATCAATACCGCCTCAGGCAGGAGAGATGCACAATTAACAGGATTGGCTGCATTGGCAAAGATGAAGCACAAGCTACCACCACTCCAGTCCCACTGGCAGGAGAGATAGATGGGAGGTATATGGAGGGGCCTAATCTGTCATTGTAGGTTTTCACGTAAAAACACAAGCCACAAATGGGGCTTGCAGAGTTTGAGTGGTATTCTGTAGAGTCAATAATACAGTGCAAACACACCCTTTAAAGGGATAGTTCACCCAAATTCCAAAAATGACATATTGGTTTCCTTACCTTGTAAGCAGTCTATGGACAAGGTATGACAGCAATCCATGCTTTGGCACTGTTTCCACATGCTAAGGTTTTTGAATTTGTGGCATAAATCCCATTCAAGTCATGGGACCGATATTAGCATTCTTTGCGCATCATTTTCTAAACATATGTGACTTTGTCGAGCTTCACAATCAGTTTTAGATACGTTGGATGATTTGGACATAATGCGTGAAAAATGCTAATATCGGTCCCATGACTGTAATGGGATTTGTGCCACAAATGCTAAAACGTAAAGCACGGATTGCTGTCATCCTTTGCCTGTAGACTGCTTACAGGGAAACGAAACCAATATGTAATTTTGTAATTTGGGGTGACTATCCCTTTAACATTCAGTTATTCTCCATTAATCTTATGACTTACCTCCTTTCAGTTCATTGAAGTTCTGGTATGACTACAAAGCTATCAAGGAGACAAAACAAACACATCTAGAGTAGCGCCTAACGAAAGGCACGTCAAAGTTCTGACTTTGCTCTACCACATAGCTCAGGGGCTCATTACGAACGTTGGGAGGTGTGTGCAGTAAACCATGAATTCTGCTTCATTCTGAACCTTGGAGGTACTTCTTTAGTGTATGGAAGGTTTGCGCGACAGGTTTGGTTTTCAGACCATCCTGTGAATATTGATATGCCTGGAGACTCTGCTGTGCTGCAGGTCAATAAAACAATAGCCAATGCATGGATGGGTCTAAGCCCATTGGCCAGAAGTTGCTTGGATCTGCCTAAATCCGCCGGTCCGGATAGGTTGGTTGTGGAGACATGGTGAATGTGGGGGTGGTGTTTGCTGGTTGGATGAACTGGTTGGTGCACAGTGATAGTGGGAGGATGAGAATGTCAAAGAGCAACATCTTGATTGTGTCACTTCTAATGTGTTGGGTGTACTGGATGAGGTGAGAGGAGTCCCAACCCTTCCGATTGTTTCATAACCTCCGATTGCTATGCTGCAACCCTCCTGATTTCCTGATGCCCGTTCAGCAAAAACATGGGCATGTCCAACATTGTCCTTCATGTCCTCCTTATATACCTAAATCCTCTTGAAATATACTTTCAGCCTGGGGTAAAAGTGTGTTTGTGAAACACCACAGTATCAGGTGCACATTGTATTGCAGGAGTAGGGGTGTTTAACTTACCTCTTTTGGGGTTTGATTATAGTAATAACTGTATTCGGTCCAATATCAACTGATTTCCAAGCACCTCTTTGAGTGTTAACGTGGTAAACCAATGTGTGGGCCTTGATTAATTCATCAGTAAGACTAACGTCTACCTGACAATTAGCTTCAATGGTTTATTTGACCCATTTTTACCATGTACAAATGAACAAAACTTTTACAACATTTTGGCATTCATTGGTCCAAAACCTCTCCTGATGGTGACATTAACACGGACACCAACGTTTGTTTTATTATTAGCGTCTAAATGTTGCACGAATTTGACAATGTACCATCCATTCTAACAGTTCCAAAAAAATATATTTTCATTGCAAAAAAAATAGTACCATGCAATGACTCATAATTACATTAACTCATGTCACAGAAATTGTCGTTGAAATGTCATCATTTAGCAATACGGAATTTGTTTTTGTCCTACACATTCTTTTTCAACAGCGTTGGTCTCATTTAGGTTGTAAACAATACAGTATGTGCACGCTCCTCTAAGTAGGTGCACATCATCCCTCAGAATAATTGCTAAGCAACCATTACATGAACATATGGAAATCATCGTCGTCTTTGGGCTCCATAGAAATCATTAGGGCAGAATAAAGTGGGACAACCGCAGAAGGCAGGATATAAAGGGAGATCAAGGAGACACCCTGAGCATCACTATTTCTCTCTATCCTCTTGTTTTGAGACAAATCGCTTTCTGATGGGCCTGGCCCCGGCAGCTAGAGAGGATGGTTGAGTATCATGTGGGAAGCAGGTTGACTGGCAACGCGCTCCTTTTGGAAACATGGAGGAGACATGTTAATGTGGATCTGGTCGAGTAGTATGTTATCGATGGAGAACATCACATGGTGATGACGTGTGGTAAGGGATGACTCAGGGATAGGGTAGTGGTGGAGAGTGGTTGGGTGGGAGGGTTATGAACGATAAGAGTCGGCTCAGGTCACATGATGAAGTTCCAGCTATAACGTCAGGGGATTCCATTGGTGAATGGAAGCCCTCCAGGTTTTAGCTTTGGTGGACATTGGACAGAACACCCACCCACCAAGGCTGAGATAGCAGCCTTTCCATTCACTCACTCACTCACTCACTCACTCACTCACTCACTCACTCACTCACTCACTCACTCACTCACTCTCACACACACACACACACACACACACATACACACACACACACACACGTCGCTCATACCATATGGCCCCGCCCCCAGACCGAGCACATGGTTTCAGGCACAAACTTGCAATGTGTTACTTGGATGAGACTGAGTGTAGTGGGAGGTGAAGAATAAGACAACAGAAGACAGGTGATGCTAAAATGAACATTTATAATGACTGTTGTTGCTGTCGGGAAAAGAATAATCCTTAAAAAAAGATGAAATATATATTAGCACTAGATTGCCGACTTCACTGGTAATCCACAAGTCAATAAACACAACTCACTACTTTTTTTTCCTTTTTTTTTTTTACAAACACAATGCTACAATTACATTAAATATTCAATACTCTTTAAGTCAGTTAATGAATGGTGTTAAAAGCAACCACTAAAATGCTAAAAAAAAAAAAAAAACAATAATTCACCTTTCCAGTCATTCCCTTTTTCTTGTTGTCTTGTAATTTATTAATAGTAATATTATAGGTTGAAAATAAATAGCTCATGAAGTGTTATCAGAAAATGAGGCTGGCAGCATAAAGCATTGTGAGTGGAGCACAAATCTAAGCAATGATATGGTCAGTCCAGTCTAGCTGTGTCAAATGAATACTTTCAGTCAGTTTAACTCTAGTAAACTCACTGAGAGAGATATGTCTCAGTTGGCACTACGGGCACCTTTGTCATGTTGGCATTTACATTCACCAACGCCCACCTACAATATGCCTAATTAACATAATCCTAGTTCTGAACTATATCACTTCTATCATGTAAACCGCAGTAACTCTATTGCACTAAAGAGGCCTCAACTTCCTTTTTGTGGTTTGGGAGCGACACGTTTTTTCTCCCCCCTAGTCTTGAATGTCCCACATTTAGTGTAAGGTGCTGAGTCCAGCAAGTTCTCCACATTGATATCTTCTTACACTACAAAGCATTACAATAACTACGACTCACTCTAAGCGGAACAAAACCACCAACGAATACAACTACGGTAGCAAATGTAAACAATTCTATCAGCTCCAGAACTGAATGATCTTTTAGGTTTTTATATCATTTTATCTAAGTGGAGCTAGCATGGCGATAAACAACAACAAATACAGCAGGTCACACCAATGTCAAGACCACAAGCTACTGTAGCAGAACAAACGAGTAGATGTATGAGGTGTGTCTTTCTTTTCCTCTTTCCACTAAGTGGATTTTATGCTGCCGGCCCCATTCTGTTGAACACGCCTCTCTTTACAGCTCAACAAAATCTGACAAAAATATTTACAATGAGAGAAAAATGAAATTGTGGAGAAACAGTTTTTTTTGTGTTTTTTTTTTTTGTCTGTATTTCTTTTGTGGATGATTTTTCATTCTTTATCTCGGTGAATTGCCCCACTGATAAGAAACAAACAAAAAAAAAAATCAAATAATTTCAACTAGAATTGCACAGTCTCAAATAGGTTTGGTGATGGAATGGAGATTTAAGTCCAAACAGTTTGATGAACATAGAAGGGGAGGAAGAAGGTCAATAAAGTTCATGAGGGGTGAAAAGTTCAAAGTTCAGAAGACAGAGGATGGCTGCGCAGCTGACGATTACACTCCTCACACCATTCTGTGGGTGGTTAAATGTTAAAGAAAAAAAATCGTCATTAGAAATGGATTTTTTTATTTTTTTTTCCCATCGAAAATCAAATGGAGAGACTTGGGGGGTGAGGAGAGTGACAAGTGCCCCCAACACTATGGCACACAATCAATGATGTCCTGGAGGTTGAAGAGATGATAGAGAATTAGGAAAAGCAGTTTATGAGAGGTAGCCAGCCTTTACCGGGTTAATCCAGGTCTGCTTTTAGCTCAGGGTTTTTTGATCTGTTTCTTTTGGGTAATGTTGAGGCGTCATGACTGACATCATGTTATGGAGGAACATGCTGGCTTCATGGGTGCGTCCAATGGATGTCCAACATACAAGAAAACTCAAAAAAGTTTGGAATGGTACTGTTTTTGTTTGGCACTCGGGAGAAACTCGAGGAGGAGGAGGAGGTGGGGTGGGGGGGGGGGTGGGGGGGGGGGGTGGGGTTGGTGGTGTGGCGGGATCGGAGCAGAAGTGTGGGGGAGTGGTTGGAAAAGGAGGGGCAGTGAAAGTGCAAAAAGGAGAAAAGGGGGAGTAAACAGGGTACACATGAATGGCATTTTGTTATAATTGGTCTAGGTTAGAGAGCGTAGTACAAATAAAAAACAGGAAAACAATAAAGAGGAACTGAACAGTGATATGACAAATGCAGTCTAAAATTGCTGGTGCTTCGATGGGGTACAAGCTCAAGAGTGGGACCCTGGGTTCCGTGAATGTCTGGCTATGGGTGGTGGGTGCGGGTGAGAGCAAGGAGGGCGGGGGTTGGGGCATTGTGAGGTTTTGGAGTTGAGCACTAGTAGCCACACACCCACTGAAAAGAAATGATGTCACCTGTAGCAGGTGAACCATACGTTTGCATTCCTCTGCACATCACAAAACAGATCTGTTCACCCAGCGACATGGAGACGACACCATGATGCTGACCTACTGCAGACACACAGACACAAGAGCCAGACAATAGCACATGCACAGCAAGGTACTACGCTATTGCACAAACCCCCATCTCAGCTTACTCTACAGAGCTATACAGCTATACATGCTGACATTCTATTGCAACTGAGGCATCGCTAGGAACAGGGATGTCAATTTGGTTATAGTTTAAACTGAGTGTCCCTTTTTGAAACTAATCTAGATCATTGAACGCTTGAGAAATATACAAAAGGCAAAATCCTGTGTTAAATGAGGAAAAGCTATGTTTTCTTGTGGCTGACCAGCTTTTGTTATTTTACAATCCCTTTTTGAGCATGCCAACACCACTCAGTTGTCTAATGGTGAAACTGAATGACAGTTGGGCAATGGACAACATGGGGAATATTGGCAATATTTGTCATTTTTTTTCGCTCCCTATAACTTTTTATTGTAGAAAGTGTAATCATGTAATGAGACCAAATTCACCGAATAGAGAGTAAAACACACCTTGTCCCAAATGCTGGAGAGAGACCCAGGGGATTGAGAAATACAAAAGCTGAGCAGCAACAGAGCGTGAAAAAACATGGTGCCTACACACAGCCTAGCTTGATACATCAAAATACTTTTCCTAGTTTCCTTTCAGGAGATGGGGGTTTAAATGAGAACTCTGTCTAAATGAGAAATATATAGTGCATATTTACATCAAGACAAGAGATCAAGCTCAGAGGGAGCCGAAAGAGGAAACAGATGGTTAGAATGACACTAGGGCCAGATCTGGCCTACCTGATGTTAGTTATTCACACAAAACACATGGACACTCAAGCCCTGAAGTCATGATCGAAGAGTGATATGCAAACTTATGCAGAGGTGAGTACATTCATGGACAATATCTCGGTATCTATGGTAAAAAGCATAAAATGTGATCCGGAATTAAATAATGCAGTTTTAGTAAAAGAAGCACAACCCCCCCCCCCCCCCCCCCAAAAAAAAACGAATTGTCTCATGTTTGATCAAAAGTTTGTTCCTATCTCTCTAAGAATGTTTAGATGCCTAGACAATGTTCTCACAAAATACTCATCCAGTCATACAATCTAATTACACTGTGGCCTTGCTCTACTGGACGATGTCCCTGCATGTGTTTAGTGAAAACAACACACGTTTGAAAATGTGTCAAGGAAAATTAAATTGCTTTACCATTGTTGGCATGCAAAGATTTGTCTTCAAAAAGAACAAAACACACCGCCTAATTTTTTTTTTGTACAATTTTTGTTTCTTACATTTTTTGTCCACGCTTCACTTTGATATCATGCAATATAGACGTGCAAAAAAGATAACATCTATCTCCACAAAATACATTTTCAGAACTATAAAAGGCTGTATTAAGAATGTTAATATCATGTGTATCATTAACCATGCTAGTCTATCTATACGTTGATTCTTCTGGCCCAGGAGTCTAAGTACTGTAGAATTCAAGGAAATTTGGATTACTGGCTAACAAGATGGCTCCCTTCCTTCACAATCCCTTATTTTATGTCACATAGAAGTAAAGAGGGCATTAAAAGGTTTAACTAAAAAGCTTATTTTTTAATTTTTTTATTGATTCTACTCACACACAAAAAAGTATCTTGTACCATTCCCTTCTATTTACAATTATAAATATGGTTCGTTTGGCACTTTTCACATTATTTTTCTTATAAAAGTACGTTTCCTTTCATGTAATGTTTTTTAAATCACGCGCATTTCCCGTTTCAGTCTTTAAAGATCTATTTTGGCACAGGTTTATTTGTTGAGTTTTGTTTTTACAGTAATTTTTATCTTATCAGCATGTATAGCATTTGGTACACCTCTGGGAACTACGACATCCTGCTAAACGACCAATCAGATATGTTTTAACTTTATTTTTAGTACATCACTTATTAAATAGCAGCAATTTCACAAATTAAAAAAGTTGTAATTAGGTAAATCTATTTAACATCTAGGTCAATCCAAAGCTTTGACAACAGACAGAATAAAAAGACAATACAAGGACAACATGCTACTACGTATATTGCTTCCAGTACTCATCACATTTTATCTACATCCCCTAAATTACAAACCAAACAAAAATGGACGCCCTAAAACCCCATCATCATGGGGTAATTTTGTTGAATTCGATAAAAAGATAACAAAGCCATCCTTTGACGAACTTTGTTGGCACCTTCTCGTGATCTCCAACGACAGGTATTTGATATTGTTGTATTTGATATCGTTCACATTGATTTGTCACAGTTTTAGTATCGCTTATATCCAGTAATCTCTGTCATTTCTTCATGACTTCAACAAGCAGTATTTCCCTTATTCTACTCGCAATCTATGTGAATGTGTTTATGAATGTACTGTATGTATCTGCCCATGCATTCCAAATGTAGCAAAGTGCTTTCACTCCTGTCAATAAAATACAATATAAAATATGGTTTCAAGCCACTGGCCATTGGATTGACAGAATTAAGTCAGCTGGTATCTTTCTCTCTTAGTTGCCTGGTTGCAGGTTCTCTTTCCTACTTTCACTGTCACCTACTAATTTGTTCTCACTGCTGCTGGCAAAATGGTCACTAACTAGTCTCTCATGCTCAGCTCTGCAATCAAGGGGACACTGTCCTCTCTACCCTCAAAGCACTAGGAGACTCAGAGAGTCATTGTTTTGGAGTAGTTGTGGTCTGGAAGGGCAAGCAGACATGCATCGTAACACCAGACACTATCACCCATGGAGAGATGTGAGAGGGGGGGCTCTGGGTTGATGTGTAAGAATGGGGTGCACGGAGGTACAAGGGTTGGGGGGGTGAGGAAAGTGGATGGTATTAGATGGAAATAAAGAAGCCTCCTTACCAATCTGTCGAGATACGCGCTTCACTGTCGCTCCAATAGACAATAGAGAAAACGTTCCAATGGCGAATACTAGTGAGAGCCCACCATTGGATAGATTGCCTTTACATTACAGTGTCTAAATGTCCAATTGGGGAGATAGGTTCCCTTACCAGACCACGTTAGATTGTTTAGGGTCGAGCAAAATGTGCCCCCCTCCTCCTTTGGCATTTTAGAAGTCATCACATTTTAGGTTAGCCAGCCATTTTCAGTTGGCTAACAGAATATATCAATTTCAGCTGTTTGTGAAAACAGCAAATATAAAAAGGGAAGTCGGACGATTAGAGCAACCCTGTCAAAATTGGGATAAAACTCCACATACCTCCAACTATTGTTGTCTTTGAATAGCAAAAGCTGAACATGCCACTCCCCCCCCCCCCCCCCCAATCCCATCCTATAATTAGAGACTGTTTCTACAACCACATGACTTTCATTGCCAAACTGAGTCAAAGCGCATCCAAAACCAGGATCCCGGTCTCAACGTAGTGTTTAGGAACATGAATACTCTTTCCTCGTCTTGCATATCTAACTGAGAACTGATACTGTATTGCAAATAGAGTTCTGTTCATGAGATATGATTAGTCGCCTGGTATTTCATGTGCGTACATTTCCCTGACATAATAACGCACACGCCTGTGACAAAGCTCCCCTACAGAACACAACCCTGACCTCATGGGCAGAGAAAACGATCCCCACACTTCACAGTGCATTAAGATCAACTTCAGTGTACTCCGATTGCAAAAACAAAACAAAAACAAGATAAAAACAAACAAAATCATAGCAGCTTATAGGTTAGTGGGCAGTATCCATTGCATGGAACGTGTAGTGGGAGGTCCCTGCAGTTTGCCAAAAGCAGAATAACCCACAACCATTAGACTTAGCTGTCGTTAACGCCCAACAGACCGTAGCACGTTACATTCCCCCCGTTCATCGTGGACAGTTGAACACTGCTTGATAAGAGCAAGTATTAGGGGAAAACAACTTCTAAATATGCACTGTGTTCAATACCTCTGCTCGCCACAAGACAAGGCCTGGCAAACTGCATGGACCCTAGTGAGTTCAACTTTCTCATCTTCAGTGTTTGTATTTTTCAGTAGTATGTACGTATCCTGGCGGGGCCACCACCTTTAGGTTCTAAGTGCCCCTGTTCCTGGTCTCTCGCCTGGCCTGTCTAGACAGAGTGTTGTTAAGAGTGCCACAGGCAGAAGAGCAGCGCTCGCTGGATATCTCAGTGGAGACGCCTATGGCCCTACAGTCCCAACAACACTTTGGCTTTTCACAATGTTGAGGGACGCAGGCTAAACCGGAGGGAGGAGAGACATCTGAGCTCAGACAACATTGAAACAACTTTGGGTTGGCGTTTTTAGAGCGCTTCGGCCCCTGCCAGAATGTGAACGGTGCTCTTGGGCCCGTTGTGCAAGTGGCATTTTCATTTTGACGCTATCTATGTATATACTGTAGAGACTAGTCTGGTTGATTTCACGTAATCTGCCATGTAGATATGTTATAATCCCTTTATAGCACTGAAATGGCATCACATGGTGTGTGTGTGTGTGTGTGTGTGTGTGTGTGTGTGTGTTTAAATTGAATATTTACTCTCCTGCTCTTTGCTGGATATCAAAGTTGACCCTTACTCTTCATCATCACTGCTGTGGTGCTTATGCTCCATTTCTTACTGGACTTAAATAAGACATACTGTATATTACACTATGTGACATGTTATTAAATCCACTTAAATGAAACAAATCAAATCAAAAATAGTCTTTTACATTCATGTCAACCTGAATTTACAGATAAAAAATAAAAATAAAAAATAAAAAATACCAAACGTTATGGGCGAAATCATATTCATAAATAATGACGATGATATCGATAATAATCATAATAATAATAATCATAATATCAGACTGCAAACCGTGTTGAGAAAAATGCCCCGACCTCTATATGTACTCTTGCGCTACGCTAGAATTCTGACCCAATGAGATGCACCATGCGTCTCTGCCTTCGTCCTACATACGAAACACGAGCATCCCATATATAAATACGGAGCGTGGCATAGCATGCATCTGGTTAAATCAGAACCTAAGGCGCGAGGCTATAGGGGGTACGAGGATAATCCATGTGTGGAAGCCTTGGGCACATCTCTCCCCCTCCTTTGCTCAAAACAGAGTGGGGGTGGCTGGGAGAGGGGCGAGGGATCGGGGCATGGAGGGGTATGTCATCAACTACAGGGATTTTCCTTAGATCTCTAACCAAGCACTGGTTTGCAGTCTTATCAGACCCTTGTAGGGGGAGGGCAAAAAGTGGGGGGCAGGGTAAGGGGAAAATTGAAATTGAAGGCAAATCTGAAGAAAAACATCAGTGAGCTACACAGGAATGGGGGTGGGGGTGGGGAAGGGGCTGATTCCATGGGGGTTGGCCCCCAGTACCCCCACCGCCCCCCTTTTCCAAACTGCAGCGCGGCAGCATGCCAGTTTAAAATCGCATTCACCACTGTCCGGAGAATACACAAACAAACAAAAAACAAAAGAACTAGAAAACAAAACAAACAAAACATCCCGAAACATCAAGACTTAAGTAATAAAACCGTATTTACATTTTACACCTTATTTTCCTTTGTTTTCCACGGTACACTTTCTCCTCTCTCCCCGAGCGAATTTTTGCGTCGCATCATTTTTTGAATACTGAAACACCAAAAAACGGGCGGACGATTCCTTCCAACATTCTTGTTCTCCTCTCCGTTTCTCTCTCCCTTTGCATTCCTCCCCAAGCCCCCACTCGTTTTCTTCCTTTCCATTCTCATTTTCTAGCCCACCTTCTGTGGGTTGGTGGCGCGCACACCCTGCTCATACGTGATCCGTTGGCTGATCAGATACTGAGCTGCCTGCGTTGACGCCGGAGAGCCGGTTATGGTAACTTTACGGTTCCGGGTGCCGGGAATGAACTCTCCCTTTTTGGAGATCTGGATCCGGGCTCCAGTCAGCTCCTGGTACTCCACTAGCGTTTTCCCTCCTTTCCCCAAGATGGCTCCTACTAGGTTTTCGGGAACAGCGATCTCCACCACGTCCTTGGCCCCCTCCTGCATCTGCTTCTCAGTGGCCATCAGGGATTGTGCCATCAGTGGGGACGAGGCGCTCAGGTAGCCGTTGGTGGCCCCAGTGGCCGCGGCCAGCGAGCCCAGGGTGAAACCTCCCAGGGAGGCGGCTTGGTGGCTTGCGCTGGTGGAGGCATCGCTGGCGTAGGACGCCAGGAGGTTAGCAGCGGCAGCCGCGGCGGGGTTAGCGCTAGCCGCTACGGCAGCCAGGACTCCTGAGGCTGCGGCGGGGTTGAGCCCCAGGCCCAGGGAGTTGGTGTTGTAGCCGTAGCTGGCTAACGTGTTGAGGGCCGAGGTGATGGTCAAGAGGTCGTTGCCTGAGAAGCTGGGACCCATGGTGGTGGGGAAGCCGCCCATACTCTGCATGGTGGCCTGACCCAGGAGGCTGGAGGCTGTGGCAGCGGCGGCAGCAGCAGCAGCGGGGTTCACCTCGGCTGAGTTGGCGTAGGGGGAGCCGGTGGGGTTGGAGTTGGCCACAGGGCCAGAGATGTTGGAGTAGCTGATGTTGAGGCAGCTGCTGCTCTGGGGGTCCTCTTGGATCTTCTGAACGATGATCTCCACGGCTTTACGGTTCTGCTCGGGCTCTCCGCTAATGGTGACCACGCGCTCCTGCAGGTTGATGCCCTCTGGTTTTTGGGAGAGCTGCACCCAGGCGCCCGACTGCTCCATGACGGCCTTGACTGTGGCTCCACCTTTACCAATGATCAGACCTGCTGTGCTGTTTGGTACTATCAGCTTGGCCTGGGGAGAGGAGCAGAGAGAGAGAGGACATAGAGATGGTTACCGCGCTGCTTTAACATTGTATCTCCACATGACAGAAGTGTGATATCAATTGAATGGAGGAAGGGACAGGGTGAGGGAATGGAAGAAAAGAGATAACCAAGATAAGAACTTGAAATAGCCCAGAACAATGGAGAAGGACGTAAGATAACCAACAAAGAGTGAAAATATGGAATATATGTTAGAAATACCTGACAGAGAGAGAAAAAGAGAGTGAATCGAGCTTGATATAGAGGGGGCTAGTTAAAAGGGGGAAAAAAGCACAAGGGGGGGGGGGGGATACACTCAAGATATTTTTTTATGGCGTAACATAGGGGAAAAATAAGAGTGAGTTGTTTTTACTCCTTCGACCAAACATTATAACATTGACAGAGAGAGTAGTTTCTGGAAAGAAAGGGAGAGAGAAAGAGTGTATTTTGTCTCTTTGTTTCCGAGCTGTGAATCTGTGGTTATAAAGAGGCTCCTGGTGAAAAGCATCTACTCCCAGGGGTCAGTGTTACCATGGAAACACAGCTCCAGCATTCAAGGGGTACTGAAAGGGAGTCGAAGCGATGCGTAGCAACTAGACCCCCCCACCAAATTCACACATACACACTCAACAATTCTCCATACAACTATGTGTATACTATGTACTGTATTAACAGTATACATTCTCACATAAACACCCATATTGAAACATATTCACGCATTCACTATCCTTTGTCTTACAACTTTAGAGAAAAGCTGCCAGCTGGGCAGAGAGTAAGGAGGGGGGGGATGCTTTTTTTTCTTAATAAGTACAGTACTTGATATGTACTTGATAAGGACCACAAATGATTTATGATCGTTAAATGTACTGTAGTGGTATTTTGAACGAGGTTAGTTTTGCACCAAAGCAAGTCACACAATGTTCTGAGTAAACCTACTCGGTAAGGATGATACATGAGAGGAGTTTCTGTTCTAAAGTCTCACAGGGTTACCTACAATATGTCCTTATCATACAACGTGGAAACGGTTACAAAACTAGTCTTTCAATATATTTGACAAAAATAGGTAAAGAAAAGCAAGTGAGTGTTGGTTGGTTGGAGGACAAGGCAAAGAAAGGAAGGAACAAAGAGAGCGACGTTTGTGTGTGTGTGTGTGTGTGTGTGTGTGTGTACAGGGGAAGTATGGGGCTAGTAATTGGCATGGACTCCATGTTTCTCCTTTTGTGTGGCTGGATTTGATCTTTACACGTTCTCAATGTTTGCTGCAGTCCTCCATCCATAAACATTTCTTTACAGAGGCCCTGCTGTAACCTTGATTCTGTAGCCTTGCTGGCTGTGGTACATTGCAGTGAATTTACATAGAAATGGGAAATTAACAGAAGGCAGGGACAGAGGGAGATCAAGACTTGACTTCAAACTATTAAACATCCAATATTATTCTGTGTTTGTAGTCAAATATTTTATTCACATATTTATTTGTGACAGCAATGAAGATTCACCATGCATTGGAATTGAGGGATTATTTTTGGTTTAATTTTTTTTTGTTAAATAAAAAAAACACATTGATCGGTCCCCATATGGATAAGTGCCATCTAAATTGGTCTTGGCTCATCCAGTTTCTCACAACTAATTTTTCACAACATTCCCCCTAATTTTCATACAAACGTGTGTGGTTCAGTGTTGAGGCAAAAACGTTTCCCTCTTTTTTGTTCAAAGCACACATTAGAGACGCGGCTCAAAACAACTGAGTGAGCGAGAGAACGAGGAAAGACTCTCCTAAGAATCCTTTTCATCTTCTACATTGCATATATACATGCACACACACACACGCACGCACGCGCACGCACGCACGCACACACACACACACACACACACACACACACACAGATTTTGCATGTTGTTGGATTGGACGTGTAATGATTCAGATGGGACTTGCCTCCTTAAGATTAGAAGAAGCAGTGGAATAAATAGCTGAATAGTGTGATGTATAAAACCCATCACTGCTAATGATGAGTCTCAAGGTCCACATTCAGCTCTTCAATATTTGATAGATATTCAAACTTGTATTTGTCTTTCTCTCATAAATCCTTTACCCCACATGCACTGTTTCTAAAGCATTATTTTTTTTCTCTTGGTCGCCGTCGAGTTTCCCTCGCCATGTCATGGGCGGCCATTTTAATCTAAAATAATCGTCCTCATCCCCGAGAGTTATAGTTGACTTTCATTTTTTTCATTTTTTTTATTTTTATAAAGGCAAGAACATTTGGCCTGTGCGTCGGAGCAAGCTGCTGATTAAAATGTAGGCTCTTTAGCGTGGGGTAAGAATAGAGCAACGTCGACAGATACGCCGGGCTAATTCTGCTGAATGTGTGTCTAATGTTCAGGCAGTCTGACAATGAAGCCTCCTTCCTCTTCGTTCAAAGACAGAGAGCTAGACAGAGAGAGAGAGAGAGAGAGAGAGAGAGAGAGCGAAAGAGAGAGGGGGGGAGTTGTGAAGGAGGAGATTGAGAGGATAGCGGGAGGGGTGAGAGAGAAAGCGAAGATGAGAGAGACCTGCTGCCGTTTCATCAGCCGTGGCTAGTCATTCATTATGTACTGTGTGTGTGTGTGTGTGTGTGTGTGGGGGGGGGGGGGGGGCTGCACTGATGGGGAGCAGGGATAATAGGGATGGGGTGTGCTGAGGCATGGAAATATGTCAGAACCAGCTTTTGGAGATAACATGAAAACAAAACAAACATACCCCAAAAGTTAACAAGGCCAACATCAATCAAAGAGATAAAACAGTGTCATTTGCCCGGCAGCCGCCGTCTCCGTCATAGAAACCGCTTCTTTTTTGGTTCCAGGTTTCCATCACGCCCATAGCTTGACAGAATGTATTGCTGTAGCAGTACTACACACCCACTGTTCATCACCCCCTCTCCTGGTTTCTCGCACCATGCGCAGGGATACTGAGAGGCTCAGCTCATGTCTTCTCTATGTCACGGGCTGAGGCTCACCCTAAACCTCCCACAGCACTGTTTCAGCAAGGAGCCCGAAGGGCGTTATTGTTTGTGGACGCCAGAACCCCACCCCACCCTTCTCTACCCTCCCCAGCCCCCGGTTACGTACGTGTGGGGACACGGAGCAACTGTTGCCCTCTGTTGCCCTCTGTCCATCCCATGGATGTGGTATGATCCGTGAGCAGGGGGCTGTTTGTACTTTGAAGTCTTAAGCACTAGACTTTAGGTTAATCGCCTGTCTCCTGATCCCCGGGCTTAGCCGCTCCTCTCTGCCTCGTCTGCCTTTCAGTGTGTGGATCTCTCTCCGAGGCTGGGGGGAAAAAACCCTGGTTAAAAATAACACAGAAGCATCACACTGCAGCCGACCAGCCGCTCCGCTCCAAAGGTTGACAAGAAGGGTCCCGAGTGATGGACCTTCATCCGCCCGCCCGCCGCGCACGCACCATCCAAATCAAATTATGAAATGAAAGAAGAATGCGTGCCTAGAACGAGCGCTGTGGCACGCACTCTGGGCCGCTAGCCTGGTGTAACAATTGTCATTTTTCTTGAAATATATATATATATTTTTTGTGGCCGTAAGGATTAACTCTGGTGGTCATCTCAACCCCTCCCTTTCTCAGTAATGTTAATCCGCTCATTCTCCCTCCATTTCACTGCCTATCACACTAAGAAAGCTGCATTTAGACACGCTAGTGATATGAAGGGAGTGTGTGACTTTTCTTTCTTTCTGATGCTATGGCCAAACACAATAGGGTGGAACTGACATCTAAACAGAGAGATACAGTATTTGAGGGGAGGACTTAAAGTGGAACTCGCAGTGTTTTAACTACTTTGCAGACATGAAACAGACAAACATAACATTAGTCAAAAATAGCAAATTCACAGTTTATGCTTCAAACCAACTGTATAAGAGGTTGAGATAATAGATGGATGCAGTTCAATGCATTATTAATATAATTCACCAATACATTTCTTGGTAAGCCAAAGAATATTGCTATCCAGGCTGTAAATCACAGCTGGCCTGAAACATTGTTTGCTGCCTTCACCCATTCGGGATTCACTGTTTCAGTTTCAATGAATCAATATTTTGAAAAAATACAAATGACTGTAACTAAGTCTGGGAATGTCAATAAAACCAAAACTAGCAAGGGCAATGATCACACGTCAGTCATAAAGTAGCTAATGGGCTAGCGCACATGTGTCAAGGCCCGATACACAAGCGAGTAGGATACACAAGCGAGTATAAATCAGTCAACAGTTGAGTCATCAACTAAGTACAGCTTGATGCGCTCGCATCGGTTTGCGCTGCTTTCGCGGGTCCCGTTTACAGCGCGCCGCAGAGGGAAAGTGTGCAGACACACGTCACAGTCCTAGCTAGGCTAATAAAAATGTCGCAGTCAGGCTTCGGTTTTTAAAGCTTGACAATTGATGTCCAAAAACCCACGCAAAGGGGAACAATGTAAGCCAATAACTGCAACATTTGAGCAGTAGCCTAGTAGCCAAACTACATTGCATTTTGAGTGTAACATACAGCTATCAACCACAATGGTGATCCATGCAGTGCAACATTTTTAAATTATTTTTTAAACACGTTACAGTACATGTTTAAATGTTACAACGACCTACAGCTATGTTTTGTTGTTTGGCGTTATTAAACACTTGTTGACGAGGGTCGCAGCTGATTATGAACATCTGCAAGCATAGCAGCAAAGGCTGGACAAATAGTATGTATCTCTTTTGTTTAAAAATGTTAAAATGCTATACACAGCATCCTATGTAGAGTAAGTGGGCATGATAAAGGGCCACGTCTTCTCAAGTTAAACAATGGCCGGCGAATTTGTTGTATTTCTTTCAATATGAGACTAACGTTAACTAGCTAGCAAACCGATGGGAGGAGTGTGGTGAGTGACCAACTTTTCCCCCTTTATATAGTTTTCGGTGGCTATAACTAAAGATTCAGATGTCATTTGGTTAGCTATCAAAGAAATGTCAATGCTGACCTTGAACGACTGTTATCCACAGTTAGCATATCTCTTAGTTCTTAATCAAATGTATTTGGCATCAATCAAATAGGCAGGCAGGCAGGAAAGTTCCCATTCAGTTGTCAAAACTTGGGTTGGGACATGCATTGGCAACCAAGCTGCAGGAGGAGGAGCAGGCCAGTATTCCCCATCCTTTATCAGAGCAATTTTGATGATCAACTAGCAAAAAAAGTTTTAGAGAGTTTATCTAATGTTCCCTCATTAGATTTTTAAGCTCATCTCGCTCTGGTTAGCATTAGTTATTGATATTGTTGTTGTTAATGTGGATAAGCAACTGAGGGAGAGATAGCTGTAGCCTTTCATCGTTGTTTGATCAATAGGACTGTGAAGTTCGCAAATGTAAGAGGACTCCCTTGGGTATTTGCAGAAATCCATTCAAGTCTATTTTGTGGCTTTTGGTGAATGTGTTCTAATGATCTAAAGTCACACTGTGGCTACTGCCTGTAAACACACAGTTCAGTTCAAAGTGAATGATGGCAGACCCGTGTGGCAAATGGTTTATTTTCATTATAGGCCTACTGTAGCTCAAATTGGCTATGGCGCACCGGTCTGCGTAGACTCCGTTCCTGAACAAGACAGATGTTTTTTGGAGGGTTTATTTTTAGTGCAGTGTCTATTAATTGTCCAAACGCACGGTCGCATTCCCACTCTATAGTGCTATAGAATTTTCACAAGTGCCTTACTATACGCCATTCCCAAACATTCTATGAATTTACGAAACTGTGAAAATGACCACATCTAAGTGCTCGCTTGTCAGAAAATGTTTTTTATTTTTTAAAGTGTCATATTCTCCCAGGGGGTATATAGTAACTGCCCCTGAACAAGGCAGTTAACCCACTGTTCCCTGGTAGGCCTTCATTGTAAATAGGAATTTGTTCTTAACTGACTTGCCTAGTTATATAAAGATTAAATAAAAAAATATGAACAGATTCTAATAAGATTTCATGTTGCTAAAATGCTGTCAGTTCCATTTGAACCGTATTAAAAAAGCAGTGCATTCCATATGGATTGTGATCTAAAATAGGATCTTAAATGTTTTGGGTCAGTATATTCACATATACCATAATGTATAGTACATGAACATATGCACGTGTGTTGCAAACACACACAAGCTCACACGCACACACGCCCATACACACATATAACAGCAACTTTGCTCAGAGTCGTGGCTGGCTCTGATCCCAAACCTGAGTCCTAGATCATGCATTAAGTGACCTCATGAGGCCTGCCATCTAACAAGTGCTGATGAGGCCCAAAATAGCCTGTCCTTGTGGGGCTGAGGTGGGGCCACGTCCATCCGAGGAGCCTCAGTGTGCTGCTGAGCCGGGCCGCCGGGCCGCTCTGCCAGGACGTGTTCACTCACAGACCTTAACACACTGTGACAACATGGAGCGGTGAAGAGAGAGAGAGAGAGAGAGAGGACCGAGAGGAAGACCTTCTCCTTCCCACTCCAATGGAAACAGGGCTGATGCTGTGTTCAGGCTTTTAGCCTTGGAAGTACCATTCAGCCTTAAGTAATACAACACCACTGTCCACTTAGCCCTCTCAAGGCTTTCATTAACAGAAGACTCCTGAGCTGCGGCACGGCTGATAGAGAATTTTAAGTCACTAGGGAATGGCAGTGTGTTCTGAGATAGGCTGGGAAGACCATGTCAAACACTATCCAACCAGAGGAGGCAATGGATGGCATGCTCAGAAATGTTGGCGGCCACAATCTTATCGGATTGTTTTTACAGACATCCCTTGTCACAGTGGATTACAATAACTCAGGACATTGGTGTGCCGCTGGGTAGGAATTTTTCTCACGCATATTTAATAAAAGGGGACCAGTAATGAATTGTTCTAGTATCCATGGCAACTGCTGACCTCCATCCTCCATCTTGGTCCCATTCCCGGTCCAAGCCTTGCAGACAGATATCGTACATTACATTGGGGCTACACATGTATTTATCTTATTTTTTATTTTTTTAAGAATTTAAAATACAAACCATACGCATTCAAACAGCATACAGACGCACGCAAACATCAATTACATGACACCTGCCCAGACCCACCTGCTCACACCCCTATCCCCAGCGCCCGCATCACTCTCCGCCACATGGCCTCAAACTGCACCATGTTGTTTCTCTCCGTCGCCCACGCACTTTCAACATTTAGTTAATAAATAAAACATTTGAACTTTCCATTCGGTTAACGATGGAGGATTGGATGATTTCCAGTTTTGAAGTATATGTTTTGGCTACACATTTAAAATACTGGACATATCACATGCACACATACAAATACTACCTTAACACCAGATATGTTAGCTATGCTTCCACAGAAGCCTGATCTAAACCTGATCTAAGATTCCTCTCCACACATACTGTAAAGCAGCAAATGGATAAACTTGTATTTCAAAAACACGAAACACTCTCCTTCAAATGACCTTTCCCTCCCAGATACACACACGCATGGAAGCACGCTCACACACACATCCATACACACAGTGGCACATTTGTCCTTTCTTCCTAAGAGATTTAACCCAACATTAGCGGGTGCATATCCTTGTCAAGACAACAAATATCTTGTTGTGCCTCTCTCTACCGGCTTCCCTAGGAATGGGATCGATACTTGCCGGAGGAAGTGACCTTTTCCTGAGCCAGCTGATGAACGTGAAGGTTAAAAATGGCATAAAATATTTTCTGCTGGCAATCGGTCCTCCTGAGACAAGGCTGGAGAGGGAGAGGGGGCGGTTGGGGGGGGGCGGTTGGATTGCTCTGTCTTTATTTTTTTCATGCGTTACAGCAATTTTCCTGATGTCGCTTTTAATTTAGGAGACGAACGGCCAACGCTGCTTGCGCTAGGCACGGCTGCATGGATTAGCCGGCGCTGTGTGCTGTTCCAATGAGTGCAGTTATTAGATTCAGGATGCTGGTTAATGAAATAGACTGGGCTTGGTGGTGTTGCGGAGGGAAGGGTGGGCTGAAACGGCGCAGCCACTTAAAGCAATCACTTATGTCTTTCCAATGGAGAACAACCTCTGCGTTACTACAGGGTTAGGGATCATTTTAAGAGTTGAGCTTTACGGTTCTTTTAAGAGATGAGACGAAAGACCGATCGTTTACTGCGTAGGATCTTCTTGGTCGCTTACATGTTCATTTTCTGAGCCGTTGAGAATATAAATGGTATTGTTTCTGTGACCGACCTGAATAAAATCCACATTTCAATTTGAAACGAAATCACTGAAGCACAATTCCTTGTAATTGACCACAAAACCTCAGTTATATCAGATGATCATCACGGAAACCAGATAATATTTTACATTATTCAGGAGTTGCTAGGGTCATGCTGTGAGGGAGGGCTCATGTTGTATGGGAAGCGATTGTTTATACTGTGCAGAGTCACTCAACTATGAAACTATTTATGTATCACAACAAATAGCCCTCTACACACATGGTGTGCTAGTCACAACTACAATGCATGTTTGTGTCCGATGGTGGAGCATGACGTATTTTTGGGAGAAATTCCAATACCATATCCCACTTTTCCACTCACTCACAGCTAACTCGAAGTTAACCTGACTCCTGATTTCCTTTGCAATAATGGGCTACTTCCTGTGTGGACAGGGCAATAACAGGAAGTAGGAAGCAGGTGTTCCAGCATGGGGTGAAAGGTCACAGGAAACTGAGGTTGGCCAGAGGAAATCACTGGAGGGAGGATTCTGAAAACATTTGAGACCAAAGGCAGCAGGGCACAGCGCAAAGTTGACACAACTTCACTGTCATCATGCTATTTTAGACATC
This sequence comes from Oncorhynchus mykiss, assembly GCF_057628025.1. Taxonomy (NCBI): domain Eukaryota; kingdom Metazoa; phylum Chordata; class Actinopteri; order Salmoniformes; family Salmonidae; genus Oncorhynchus; species Oncorhynchus mykiss. Next base: position 10,315,120 of record NC_143048.1, read on the forward strand.
ACAGTCTCGCCATAGTGGGCTGTTGTTGCCTTGAAATGTCAGATCAGATCAACGTTAGCTAGCACAACAATGCTATTTAGCATTTCAGCTAAACTAGTCATGTATTAGCCTAGGTATCAGTTTGAATGTCGCTCCATGTTAAGTGAGATTCAGTGTCGGTGGGTGTGAATGTGTTTTGTGCTTGCCTGTCTGTCTGTCCTGAGTAATTTGATTGAGTTAGGCGTTAGCTTTTATTTTTTGTAAGCTGCCTGTGCTCCTGCCTGTCCTGTCTCCATTTGGCTAGTGGATATTAGCGGCTGTACCTCACAGAGAGACAGGCTGGCAGCTGTTGCTTAACATGACTTTACATCTGATCTTACATCTCTCACTCACTCCGCTCCCTAGGGTGACCAACAACGAGACACATGCCACGACAGCCGTGCTCGTGACAACAACCACGTTGAAACAATAACCACACACACAACCAAAATAAGCCCTCAAAGCGCATGTGTTGGGCCTTTGGGTTGAGTATGGAAGTCCATTCATCAAATGAAACCAGACTATTGGGAGTTTGAAGAAGAGCTTACATTACTAATAGTCCAGCAATCGACAGGCTACCCTGTCTGTCTGTAATTCAAACACAGAATCCTTCCATACACCACTCTCAAACGCATTATTATTAATAGTAAAAGAGAGGCACGGGAATTATTTATGTCTAAAATAACTGCCCTTTATCTGATGCCATAGGAGCTGTTCTTTTTCCAGCCCTGCCATCAATCCATCGTTGGATTGATCCAAGTTCACTCCAAGTTCACTCAAAAGCTTAACGGAACGATTCACCCATTTTGGAATGTTATTTTGTTTTAGTGTATCTCTGAGTGATGTTCTATCAATTCCCGGGGTCATTTCATGTTTTCATGTGCATCTGAGCTAATTGAAACTGATGCACAGAAATACAGCTGGTGTGACGAGTTGTGCAAAGGAGATGCACAAAAGAACTTACAACATTCAAAATGAGTGCATCTTTCCTTTAAATACTGGTTTGTGTATCCGCGTGCATCAGTTTCGATATGTACTGTATGTGCGTGTGTTCCTAGGAAACAGTATGTGTGTGTGTGAGAGTGTGTGTGTGTGCGTGCGTGCATGCATGCGTGCCTGTATAATGTGTGTGTAAGTGTATATTATGCATAATTCCTGACTATATCAGAACTGCAAAGTGTCCACTCTGCAGTAGCTTTTTCCCCAGTGGACTATTCTTTGCCCAGCAGAGAGGTGTGTAACTCGTCTGATAACTCCTACAATTACACACATTAATAATCAGGCTGGCCGCGCGGCAGGAGAGGGAGCAGGCCGTGTTGTTTTCCACGAATTTAGGTTATGGCCTCCCGTCACTGAGTCTGCTCAGTAAGCACAGAAGGGACAACGCCATGAGGGATGAGCATGGCCGAAAACACAGCACAGATACCAGAGAAGAACTCAAGTTCTGAATTATTAATACCCAACATGTGCTCTTTGTCCTAAAGGGTAATTGAATTAACGGGACGATAAATAGATGAGCAGGGTCAATGTTGCAGATGAAAACAATGCAGGTCCTCCCCGAACGATCAATGGAGTGCAATCATCAAGTGGCCAGAAGTGATAATCATTTAAAGAGATTGGGAGGGGGAATCATTGGCTTGCCTAATTGAGCCTGTTCTGTGTTGGTATGAACTGGTGGACTCTGAAAGGCCAAACAACAGAGTTCTATATGAAAAAAATACAGTGACAATTCTTCTTGTAATTTTCATTCGATGGTTCCACTACGGTTGATTTTCGAGGAAGTGGAAGCTGGAGAGGGTGATGGAAAGAGCAAATCATCTGGATAAAATGTCGCAGCACAAATGAGCTGAAAGTCTCAGCCCTGATGTGGATTTTGGAGGATGGCCTTTGCCACTTCTAACACCTCATCTATGTGTTTTAGCTGGACGACACTTATGAGCCACACTTCCTCTGCGGTGCTGGGGGAGCTTCCTTCCAGACCCTGGCCTGTGTGATAGCCGGTGACAGGTTGAGGGTAGTGAGGCTAGCGACCCGTGGTTAATGTCACATGTGTGGCTTTAAGGGGGCCTATCTGGAAGAGCAAGAAACCCCACACCCCAGCCTCCGTGTCCTGTCTGAGTGGATTATATCACAGCCGGAGGATGTCTCTTTCTGTCTGTTAACATGGAAGCCGGGAACACTCCCTCCCTGCATCGAGCCTCGTGCAGACACAAAATCAGAGCTTGGCCACAAACTCACACTGCAATGATTTATTAGATTGGGCCTTCTTCGAAAGACAAATAATAATGACTTCCACTCCTTGTTGTGAGATGGTAGCTGCCAACACACAGACAATGGAGTGAGGCTATATAGAAACTAATGACTGGGATTAGAATCATCCATTTTGGGCTGACTAGCTCAGGGGTCAACATTTTGGCTCAGCTACTCTCCTCCATAATGGTTCAGTCCAGGATTGTCAGTTTGCTAAGTCACGCTCATACCTACCTACCCAACACACACCTACAACCAGACGTGCACGTGCACACGCACACAGGCACTTTCATTGCCTCAGTTGGCATAAAATAGGTTACAAAAACACATGGGACAATCCCTTTTACATTCACTATACACTCTCAGGTTGAACTCTCATTTAGTCCAGGGAGAGAATGTAGTCTCGGTCTCAACACCAGACGGTCTTGAGAGAAAAAAGGCAGGGTTTGGGATCATGGTAATGGGCTTCACCTGTTTTATGCGGTCAGGGTTGACGGTGGTCTGTGGCTGCAGTACGCTGACCGGTTCTGATTTCTGGGTGCTCTGCGGCATCTCCCGCACCTTCTCAGCGATGAAGTTATGGACTCCATTCAGAGCCTCCACTGTCCCCTGGATCAGACACACCCGCTCTGTCGTGCCTGGAGAACAGACGGAAACACATACAGAACATGACTTACTAACTTAAAGATTTTGGCTCCTATAAGGAGCTTTGGTTGTTGACAAATACATATAGAACATATGCAATATTAATTACTGGTAATGTACTCTCATTACCCATCAAGCATCTTCAGAAAATGTCATTTTATGAGTATGTGTAGGCCTAATCAAACATATAAAAAAAAAACAGAATGTGTATTTCTTTAATGTCCAGTGATTCCCTCTTTTCCCAAATTTCAAAAGTTTCACTTCTGGTCTTTCCCAAGATGGCGGCCAACATAGGAATTGTGTGATAATATTTGCCACGTCGTAAAATACAACCCTGTAATTTCTAAATACAGTCTTATGCAATGACCCAATTTCATTTTTTTTTCTATTTCAGTTTCCTGACTTCACATCTCCCATCTGTGAAAGTAACATCAGTAACGCCTGGTCAAATGCCACCAGTAAAGTCATACAGGGTCAGAAGGATGAATACAGCCTGGTTACAGATCTGTTTTGTACTGTTTTGCCAACTCCTATTGTCATTGTCATACCAAAAGTATCATACAGGAGTTGTGTATACGTCACAAACAGATCTGGGACCAGGCTAGGATGAAAATACTCAATTGACTAGAGGCATGCCTAAATGAAGTCCATGACTATTATACTACGGTGTGTCAGGTCATTTGAAATGTACACAGTGATGATATACCTAAATGAAGCCTGTTAGGCAGCATGAATACTACTGAGTAATTAACATCACCCAAGGTCAAAGTGCGCTTACAGTAATACAGCAGATTAAGGATCTATGTCATGCTCTATGCACTAGTCCTATATTTCTACAGTATATATACATATATATATATATATATATATACAGTGGGGAGAACAAGTATTTGATACACTGCCGATTTTGCAGGTTTTCCTACTTACAAAGCATGTAGAGGTCTGTAATTTTTATCATAGGTACACTTCAACTGTGAGAGACGGAATCTACCAACCAGTAAGAATTCCGGCTCCCACAGACCTGTTAGTTTTCTTTAAGAAGCCCTCCTGTTCTCCACTCATTACCTGTATTAACTGCACCTGTTTGAACTCGTTACCTGTATAAAAGACACCTGTCCACACATTCAATCAAACAGACTGCAACCTCTCCACAATGGCCAAGACCAGAGAGCTGTGTAAGGACATCAGGGATACAATTGTAGACCTGCACAAGGCTGGGATGGGCTACAGGACAATTGGCAAGCAGCTTGGTGAGAAAGCAACAACTGTTGGCGCAATTATTAGAAAATGGAAGAAGTTTAAGAGGATGGTCAATCACCCTCGGTCTGGGGCTCCATGCAAGATCTCACCTCGTGGGGCATCAATGATCATGAGGAAGGTGAGGGATCAGCCCAGAACTACACGGCAGGACCTGGTCAATGACCTGAAGAGAGCTGGGACCAGCGCACGCAAGGTCCCCCTGCTCAATCCAGCGCATGTCCAGGCCCGTTTAAAGTTAGCCAATGACCATCTGGATGATCCAGATGAGGAATGGGAGAAGATCATGTTGTCTGATGAGAGAAAAAGAGAGCTTTTTTGTCTAAACTCCACTCGCCGTGTTTGGAGGAAGAAGAAGGATGAGTACAACCCCAAGAACACCATCCCAACCGTGAAGCATGGAGGTGGAAACATCATTATTTGGGGATGCTTTTCTGCAAATGGGACAGGACGACTGCACCGTATTGAGGGGAGGATGGATGGGCCCATGTATCGCGAGATCTTGGCCAACAACCTCCTTCCCTCAGTAAGAGCATTGAAGATGGTTCGTGGCTGGGTCTTCCAGCATGACAACGACCCAAAACACACAGCCAGGGCAACTAAGGAGTGGCTCCGTAAGAAGCATCTCAAGGTCCTGCAGTGGCCTAGCCAGTCTCCAGACCTAAACCCAATACAAAATCTTTGGAGGGAGCTGAAAGTCCGTATTGCCCAGCGACAGCCCCGAAACCTGAAGGATCTGAAGAAGGTCTGTATCCCTGCTGCAGTGTGTGCAAACCTGGTCAAGAACTACAGGAAACGTATGATCTCTGTAATTGCAAACAAAGGTTTCTGTACCAATTATTAAGTTCTGCTTTTCTGATGTATCAAATACTTATGTCATGCAATAAAATGCTAAATAATTACTTAAAAATCATACAATGTGATTTTCTGGATTTTTGTTTTAGATTCCGTCTCTCACAGTTGAAGTGTACCTATGATAAAAAATTACAGGCAATTACAGACATGCTTTGTAAGTAGGAAAACCTGCAAAATCGGCAGTGTATCAAATACTTGTTCTCCCCACTGTATATATATACACACAGTGGCTGGTGAAACTATTCACCCCCTTGGCATTTTTCCTATTTTGTTGCCCTACAACCTGGAATTAAAATGGATTTTTTTTTTTGGGGGGGGGGGGGGGTTGTATCATTTGATTTACACAACATGCTTACCACTTTAAAAATGATAAATATGTTTTATTGGGAAACAAACAAGAACTAATATTAAAAAAACTGAAAACTTGAGCGTGCATAACTATTCACCCCCCCCAAAGTCAATACTTTGTAGAGACACCTTTTGCAGCAATTACAGCTGCAAGTCTCTTGGGGTATGTCTCTATAAGCTTGGCACATCTAGCCACTGGGATTTTTGCAAGGGGGATGAATACTTTTGCAAGGCACTGTACTAGCAACCCATCTGCTACATTCATTATCAACCATTTGGCTTCACTATTGCATGTCTACAACCATGATTAGCAGGGAGAAAAACATGTTTAAAACGTCCACATGGCCACATCTGTTCAGTGTTACACTGTGCTGCGATCCCATGACAGGATGAAGTTGTGAACGCAGCTGAAACAACAGTCACACGGCTATGGAGTGTCTTGTTGTTCAGAGAATGGCCTACAGGACATAATGACTAGTGTTGGACAGGGAGTCTACTGAAAGACTTCATATTGCAACTAATTCAATAGTAACACGAGTCATTGACTGGTCTGACATTGGAGTGTCCCTCAGGAGGGGAATTGGACAATAAAAGGGTTTATTTACAATGTCGACCTCTGCATTACCAGTACTATACAGTAAGCACTTCATTTTTAGGTCCAGATTCTATCAGCCTTGCTACAGACCTTGGTTAATTATCTTCCTCTACTGCCTTTATCAGTTGCATTGGCGCCATGCATCCAAGACCAACACAACTTCTCTCTATGTAAATATATTATCACCGTTCTCTCAGAACATGTGTGTTTAGACCATGAAAGGAAAGCAACCCGACTAAATGCCCTCATACCGTGGCAGAAACTAGGCCAGTCCCAAACCGAGCCCTCTCCCTCTCTCTCCCTCTTTTTCTCCCCCTCTCCCTCTCCCTGTTTCCCTCCCTCTCTCTTCTGTTAGGGCTGGACTGACATTTGTCCTTATCGCCTCCGACCAGTTGCAGCGTCCTGCTTCCTCCTTTCCCTCCATTGTTTTCTTGGGCCAATGGGGTTGAGTTTGGCCCTACGCAGTACCAGTTGTGGCGAGCTATTAATACAGAGCAATTGAGGAATCTCAGACTGTCGGTTTGCGTAAAGAGCCTCTGTGAGTTCCTGACAGCTGGTGTCCCATGGGTAATCTGGGCCCGACCAATCAGCCAGTGGATTATTAGGGCAGAGATGGCCATTGTCTTGGCATGTTGATGTGGGTAAGAGGGGTGGGGAGGGGAGGGCAGCAAAGGCCATCCTATCAGATCCTATCAACCCTATGTACCCTTTTTTGCAACTGTTTTCCTGTATTTTCAATTGTATAGGTAATTTCTATAGATATACTCTCTGCTTAAGGTTTGATATTCAGCAGCACAGTTGAACCCTACTCGTTAAATGAAGGCCTAGGAAAGTGATGACTATTGTAATGTAGCTAAAGGGGAAATGTGTGTGCGTGTGTGTGTGTGTGTGTGTGTGTGTGTGTGTGTGTGTGTGCGTGCGTGCGTGCGTGTGTGTGTGTGTTCGTGCGTGTGTGTGTGTGTGCATGGGAGGGGGTGAGGTTACATGGGGTAACCCTGCAGGAGAAGTGTCACTGTCTGACAAAGCTTTTCTCTGCTATGTTGACATCTCCCACAGTGCTCACAGAGCATGCTCAGTTGGCAGTCCCATCCCTACTACTCCTGTTGGTCTGACTAACCTCTACCTGGTTACTGCTATAGTTACAGTTACTATGGCAGGGAAACCCCTGGTTTCCTCCCAATCAAAAAGCACACAAGACTGCTTAAAAGTATTTAGTACTTTCTTATTTACAATTTCTACGGGTGAAGGATTTCCTTCTGCAATCATCTGAACCTGAAATGAATGAAAATACGAATACAACTGAACTGTTGATGGGCATTATAGGGAACAGGTCAAATATTTTCTTCAAATTTGGTCAGATGAACCTCGTTTTGGCGCCTTTGGCCTGACACAAGTCATTGAGAAGCACTTCATGTAGTAGATGGATGGCCTGGCTGGGAGAATTCAGCTCCAGCAACAACTGCCATGCTGAGAGCAATGGGCCATTTCAAGAGCAGTTGTTTTTATGGAATCATTAATTGTGTGACTCATTCATTCCCTGCACGAACGGACAGAGAGGGGAGCAGAGGGGAGCTGCTGAGAGATGATGTGTGCCCTGGCCTCCCCTGCTCCCCTGCCCCTGAGAGCATGACAAACCTCACATGTAGCAGCAGCAGAGGGGGCAACCCTCCGCCTAAATGTCCTCTTACACAGCTCTTACATACACACTTCTCCTGGCTAATTCTGGTGGGCGTCCAATGGCAGAGCCCATCTCTGGATCACCAGGAAGCACTTGATGATGTATTTAATTCTACCGCTTTCCCTGAAATCATCCCAGTTGAATCCCTTATTCCAATTCTGAGACTTCTTGAAAACAATCCAGTATTCTATCATGGCTGGATTCACACTGGGATAACCTTAAGAGAGGGAAAAAGCCTGATACATACCAATCTTAAACTTTGAGATATGGTGGATAGGTTTAATGTAAGCTCATTAAAGGGAGCTCCATAGGCCCTGGTTAAACCCGGTAAACTGTGTACCTTTGATCTAATAGAAGGATTATCGGCCTATTATAGGGGAGACTTTCATCCATTTTGTTTCAATGGGTTTAATGTCACAAAATAGAGGAAATGTGATGAGGCAGAATCACTCAGCCATGTCACATATGCTGTGTTTGTTCTAGGCTGCCCGTGTAAAAAAATATCAGAATCCCCTTGCCTGTGTAAAAAAATATCAGAATTCTCCTGCCTGTGTAAAAAAATATCAGAATTCTCCTGCCTGTGTAAAAAAATATCAGAATTCTCCTGCCTGTGTAAATGCAGAACGAAAACAAATCCAGATTAAAAGAAAGCTCTCAGACACTCGAAGTGTGTTGTTCTCATGGGTAAACAGAATACATACTCTCCAGTATCCTTATGGTCAAATTATGGTGTTAAACTATTTTTAGATTACAGGTTAACACTGAGTCACACCACAAAGGTTGAATAGATCAAAAACCCATGTCTCCAAGGGAAGAACTCACTGTCATTTAGAAAGTGCTGACCACAAGCTGATACCAGCCTAGCAGAGAGAGATTGATTGATTCATTGATTGACAGGGTACTGAACCCATAGAAATGGCTTAATGACCCGGCCCAGCTCCAGGGACAAAGTAGGCAGAGCTATCTGTCTCAGCAGACAGGGGGACACTGTAGCAGAAGACTCTGCCTGCCTGCCTGTTCTGACTAGGTTTTGGAACATGAACTCTCACCCGTGGAAGGGGTTACAGATGTTTCCTGGCTTGATGACCATCAGAGAGAGAGAGAGAGGAAGAGATAAAGAGAGGAAGAGAGAGAGAGAGGGAGGGAGCGAGGGGAAGAGATAGGGAGAGAGAGGGGAAGAGAGAGGGGAAGAGAGCGAGAGAGAGAGAGAGAGAGAGAGAGAGAGGGCGAGCGAGAGAAAAAGAGTGTGTGAGAAAGAGTCAACGAGGACGACTGAGAGAGAGGGAGAATATAAAAACAGGCTTCACCCTTCCTCTGTGACTCGTATTTTCCTGTCCACCCATCGCGGCTCACTTGATTGCACTTTTGAAACAGATGGGTCCCCTGAGTGTCGGGGGCTCATTGTCTAGCCCTACACACAAAGCAGGAGAGAGAGGTGCTGGGAGACAGGGGTCTCCAGGGATGCAATTTGTTTATGTGTGTTTTGCTGGAGAGAAGGAGGGGGTTGGTTCAGTCCAGACCCATGACTATTCCTCCTAGTCACCCAGGCAACCGGCAGGCCCCCCGAAAATATTACGGGGCAGCTGTTGCCTGTTGGGTGACGTAATGTGCTATTATTTAAAAAGGAGAGGTTGCATGTGAGGCGACTACACTGGATGTGGACGTTGCATGTGCTTATGCAATCATGAACAGTAAGGGAGGAGGGGGTGGGGGTCAAGGAAACTTGGCAAATGGTTGCCGTCCAAAATCACTTCATGTCTTTTGAATGTGGATGAGATGAGTGGTCAGAGAGAGAGAGAGAGAGAGAGAGAGAGAGAGAGAGAGAGAGAGAGAGAGAGAGAGAGAGAGAGAGACGCTCTGCAGCCACTGAGTCTGAGGGCCAGGTTGTGCCGGAGTACAGCCAAGGAACGCATTTAGGTCATTTAGGAAACCATATGAAAACGGAGTGTTGGTGTGGACAACTGGCCTGCAGATTTCTAGAGGAATAAGTACCTGTAGCAGCAAATCAGCAAACATAATTCACAACCTCCTTCTCCTCAGCTTTGCAATGATTGAGTACACCAGAGGAAGAATACGAAAATCTCAAAAGAATAACAAAAGCACTTGGAAGAAACAGTAAATTCCTCTAAGGTGATGTCACTCTTTTGAGTGAGTCCTGGGCCTTCTCCCCCCCTGTCCACTCAGCCACCCCCACTTTTACTCAGTTCGACTTCAGCCAGCAAGAATGGCGTTGTCATGGTTATGGGGCCCATGCCGTGCAAACAGCTGAAAAGATGCCATGTCTGCTCTCTCCGCTGGTCTGCACTTCATCTTCTCTCACACTCTGTCCCTCACCCCCCTAAGGCCCTCTTTCACACCTCTCTGAGACCTTCCAGCTAGTAGACAGTGCACAGGAGAGGGAGAGAGGGGGGAGAAGGGGGGGGTTTAGAAAGAGAGAGAAGGAAAGAGAGTTAAAAAGAGAGCGAGAGAGCGAGAGAGAAGATAGGGGAGAGAGAGAGAGAGCGATAGAGAGACAGTGGTGGGAAAGGAGTTGTGTTACCCAGAGAAAAACACATTCTGCCAGGTTGCTGTAAGGACTCTTGGAAGTTGCAATTTCCATGGACAGTTGTCACACTTTCTTCCAATTAAATTTCAAACGGGTCTAACTGCATGTTAACATGGCCACAGAGCCAGGGTAGGGAGATGTGTCAAACCAGCCTTGTTTGGCTGTGAACCAGGCTGCGTTAGCGAGGAGCAACGTGTTTACTATGAAGATGATTTCAAGTGGCTGATACTACTAACATCCTAAAACATCTGACCCACAATACACAAAGGACAAGAGCACACACACACACGCACGCACGCACGCACACGCACGCACACACACACGCACACGCACACACGCACAGAAAACTCACACGTCTAAAAACATACTCACAGAGGCCTATATATACAGCTATAATCACCAAACATTCACTCTGCTTAATGCACACATACCAGGCACACAGACCAAGAAAATAATCACACACTGACACACATATACCTAGAATAGATGCTCTCTTCCAGCTAAACCGTGCACATTTGAAACACACACAGAAACACAGTTACATATACACATTTCAGCAGCTCATTTGTGGTCTCAGGGCTTGTGTGGTAACTGGACCTCGTGTGAATTCTTGGTCAGCCCAGATCAGTCTAACGGTGACTGATTGCCATCCGCATTGGGCTCAGATGGAGGGAGGAGATGAGATCAGAGGAGGAGGGGGGGGGGGGGGGGCTGGAGCACTCTGAAACCCTGTCTCATCAACCCCTGGGCCGGGCCGTACTGCACAGACGGCCTAATTATGATACACCCACGCTCCCCTTCGCACACACACACACACACACACAATGAATAATGAGGCAGCTACTCTTGGTTAGTGGGGGATGGAGGAGAGCGAGAGGGTAGGAGGGAGGCAGGGAGGGAGGGAGGGATGAAGGAATGAGGCTAGGGGGGAGAGAAGAGAGGCTCTTGGCTGCCCTCCCTCACTGAACATCACCACTCCAGCCCTCCCTCACTGAACATCAACCCCCCAGCCCTCCCTCACTGAACATCACCACTCCAGCCCACCCTCTCTGAACATCAACCCCCCAGCCCTCCCTCTCTGAACATCAACCCCCCAGCCCTTCCTCTCTGAACATCAACCCCCCAGCCCTCCCTCTCTGAACATCAAACCCCCCAGCCCTCCCTCTCTGAACATCAACCCCCCAGGCCTCCCTCTCTGAACATCACCCCCCCAGCCCTCCCTCTCTGAACATCAACCCCCCAGCCCTCCCTCTCTTAACATCACCCCCCCAGCCCTCCCTCTCTGAACATCACCCCCCATCCCTCCCTCTCTGAACATCACCCCCCCAGTCCTCCCTCTTTGAACATCACCCCCCCTCTCCTCAACATCGCACCACAGCTAGGTTTTTATTTATTTTTTATTTAACCTTTATTTAACGAGGCAACAAATTCTTATTTACAATGACGGCCTACACCAGCCAAACCCGGACGACGCTGGGCCAATTGTGCGCCCGCCTGCTTTTCTACTTGGATTCCATTATGTTGAATTGACTATTTGACTCCCACCCGAGCTATCCCTCTAGCGCCCTGTGTGTGTGTGTGTGTGTGTGTGTGTGTGTGTGTGTGTGTGTGTGTGTGTGTGTGTGTGTGTGAGGAGGACAGGAATGGAGGTCTGAGTTTAGACTGGCAGCAGTGGCCCGGGGCTTTAAGGAGCATTAAGGCTGGCTGTGACCTTCTCTGCAGTGGGCCCGGGCTCCAGGGTCAACCAGACCATGGTGGTTCCTGTCGATGGAAAGAGACGAGGGCCTGGTGAAGCCTTCACTCTGGGGATGGGGTGGAGGCAGCTGAAGGCAGTCGATTAGGGCTCTAAGCCTCTAACCCTACCCTCCCACCCCAAATGCTCCCTGTCCTCAACTCTTTTGTGTCATCCCCATTAAGAACATCTCCCCTTGGCAGTGTTGGGTACCGCACACCTGTCCCCGCTCGCCCCGCGTCCATCAAAGTTGTCAAAACATCCCCCTGGTCTGGTCTGGTCTGGAGGGTGGCCAGATTGTGTCCGCTGGCATCAACCACCCCACCCTACCCTTTGCCCCTCTGACTGTCTACTATCCGTGTGTCAGCTGCCTCCCTTCCTACCCACAGTGACTCACCCTCCGTTGCCACCCTCCTCCCTCTATCCTCCACCCGGTCGTGTGGCTCCCCTGACGAGCTGCAGGGTTTATTGGGCCGGTCACTCAGCTTTACAACCGTTTTCACAACTTTATAGACCGCTCTAATCCTGCCCCCCCCCCCCCCACCTCTTCTTCTCCACCACCTCTTCTCCACGTCTTCTTCTCCGCCTCTCCTTCTCCACCACACCTTCTCCAGCCATGATGATGGAGTCCAGTGGGAGCCGCAGATTCAAAACAGAGCTCTTTTCATTGTTTCCATGGGCACGTGTTGTGAGTAGTGTTGTTCCTTCTAAACTCTTATTCATCTGCACCAACAGCGTTTACTCAACAAATGACCTTTTCCATGGAGACAGGGGATGCTTGCCGTTTTACATCATATAAAATCTGTTCCCCATTTTATACAGCTGCAAACTGCAATGAGGCAATGGAGCCTGTGAACGGGCCTCAGCCAAATAACAGAGGCTCTGCAGTCTGCACTCAGCCCTACATGGGCTGCTATTTGAACTGCATTGTTGGTTAAGGGCCTGTAAGTGAGCATTTCACGGTAAGGTCTACTACACCTGTTGTATTTGGCACATGTGACAAACACAATTTGATTTGAATCGCGCAATCCCACGGAAAAACCACATGAAACCCATATGCTTGCCCATGTCGACACATCCTTTATCACAAGTGCTGTTCTACACTGTGTAAGCACTATGAAAGGCAAACTCACCTATATGAATGTGCTCTCGCTCTCTCCTAAACAAACAGAATCTAACACTCACTGGAGTGTCAAGTAGACAGCTACGTGTCAGTCAATATGTTGTGAAATAGCTAAACCACCTCCTGGTACAGGACGGCTGTTTTAGAAAACAGCGAAAGATTGCTCAAGTGGAGACCCAGTCTCTGAGACGACACTAGTAAAGACTCTACAGCTGAATCGGTGGATCAGACGTTTCCTTTCAAATGTGGTTCAGCATGAGAACGCCAAAGGTTTGAGTGTATGGGTCAAGGAGAGTCATTTGGCTTTTCCCAGGAAGCGTGGGGGTTTGTCAGGGTTAAAATGCTGCCCCCCACCCCCCCCACCCCATTCCCCCCATTTTTCTCTCGTTGCCTGTTGGCAGGCGGACTGACGATCCCCTGTCCCCTCGCATCCCGGTTAGAGGTGTAATGCGGTATAGCGCGCGGCTCCAGAAGAAGCCTCTGAAAAGCAGCCTTCTCCTCTCGCACCTGCCAGGAAGAGAGGGGGGCTGAAGGCTGGGATCGCACGTGCGGCCCATGGGCGACCCTGGCCTGGGCTGCCTCTCATAGGCCTCTCTGTGTTTAGACTAGAGACATAATCAGCAGGACTATAATTATGCAGAGGAGAGGGTCTGACTCAACTAACAAAATGCACGGGACACCATTCCTACTCCATCCATTCCTCTTCTCTCTCCTCCTCTTTCTACAGATATTTTTACTCTCTCTCTCGTCTGATTTATGGGAGCAGTGTCCTCTTTCAGTCTTTTTGGGGGGTGTTTGTGTGGTTCCAACAGCAGGGTGAAAAAATAGCAATTAGCTATCAGCAAAACAACAATTAGCAATGTCTTTAGTGACTAACGGGACCAAGGTTTCACCCGTCTTTACTAATGTAGTGGAGCTGAGGCCGCTGCTCTAGGAGTGACATGAAAAACGCACTGACATTAAAGCATCCCAATTTAACACTGATGTCATTATCATTCATCAAAACCCTATGGCGTTGGATGGCTATGATTTCAACTGCCCCAAAATGATTTGTTTTATAAACAGCCTCACCAATTCATGCTGGGCAAACATTAGGTTGATTTACTGTTTCCATATATCTCTGTAATTAAAAAATACATCGTAAATCACCATATACTGTATTTTTGGTTAGCGAGTTGATAAATAAAAACGGTCTCAAATGATCATCTAGAGTGTGTCATGCAAGAGAAGAACAAGACCCCAGAATGTAGACGCCACGCATCATCAGACTCAGGTCAAGGGTTATGAAACCCATCAAGATCTCATCACAAGTCCTGTCAGGGCTCCAGCAGCCATGTGACAATGGGTCCGGATGTCTCATGACGTGGCTGGACACCAACTGTACTGACCCCAGCCAACACACCCACAGCCCTGCTCCCCTGCCCTGTTGCCCCCTAATGAGACCCCTCTGCCAGGTCACAGTTAATTAGCGCGCCCCGATCTGCCGCAATTAAAGTGAGAGTGCAGATTGTGTGTTGAAGGGGCCGTTCCAGCTAATGGCTTTGGGGAAATGAACCACAGAGAAGGGGGCGAGGATATAGGGGGTTGGGGCGGGGCAGACTTGGGGTGTGAAGGGGGGAGCTTTTCACTGGGGATTACAGATAATGGAGGGACAGGGGGCGGAGCTAGAGGCAGCTGTGGAACCTGGTCTTTTTTTTTTAGGGGGGAGATGGGGGTTACCGGGGGTGAGTGGGAGGGGGCACAGGGGGGGGAGCTTTGTCCCCATGTAAGAGACTGGGTCTGTAAAGATGGGGGGGAAATCCACTACCGGGGCGGCTCTCTTTTTCAATGAACCTCTTTGTCAGCGCTCACCTTCCATTTTTAAAGGGAATGCAAACTACACACAAAGCAGGTCTCCATCAGGCAGTAAAAGTGCAGCACGCTCCTTTAAGACATACACTCTCTTTCCCTCAGACAGAGTCTCCACCCACGGCAAGGACATTAGGAGATTTAGACCTTTGCTTCTAACCTCGTTCAGCAACGAGGGACATCTCCACGGCAACCATAAATGCTAAGTGTCATTGTGGTGAGTGTGCAATCACAGGCGAGCGTACTCAGGGCCCCAACCCTGCTATTGGGTGTCTGCGCGGCAGAGAAACCAGGCAATCCAGTTGGAGCACAGATGGCTCGATTTGCATATAAAGATCTTTTATTTTTCACACGTTCTCCCTTTGAATATCTGTGCTAGAACAGTAGCATAAAGCCAGCGACCATAATCATGATTTAAAGCTCACTATATTTGCTCTATGACTTAATACTTGAAAGTAACAACCACGATAGACCCAACCAACGTAAACGATCAAAACCACAATGTTATCGAATCCAAAACAAAACAAAACAAATCCAGTTCTCTTATCGAGGTAGAACATCCATACAAGCAAAAGGTCAATCTGACATTGCTGTGTTTTTGCTTCCCATCCTTTCCGAGGGCGCACAGAAACGACTGCAGCGCTGTTCGCTACCCATTGGTTCCCTGAATCTGTGGCCCCCTCGATCTGAGTCGAACATGGAGAGCCGCTGATGAGCTGCGCAGCCGCAGTCCCACGTCACTCTCCTCTCCTCTAGCAGAGACACAAGGCCCGAAGTGACAGACATCTTCCTGCTACACCTGCTGAGGCGAGGAGAGGAGAGGAGAGGAGGGGGGAGGGAGGAAGGGAGGGGAGAGGGCGCCGTTGCTTGGGGAGCTGTCACTTTGATTCCGATCACCAAGGCAACAGGGTGTGCAGTGCAGTCCCACAAAACCCTGCTTTGTTTTGGGAGGCTTTGTACCTCGAGAACACCGTACACACGTATACACACACAAGCATGCATGTGCACCAGTGGAGGCTGCTGAGGGGAGGACGGCTCATAATAATGGCTGGAAAGGAGCAAATGGAATGGCATCAAACACCTGGAAACCATGTGTTCGATGTATTTGATACCATTCCACAGATTCTGCTGCAGCCATTACCACGAGCCCGTCGTCCCGAATGAAGGTGCCACCAACCTCCTGTGATGCGAACACAGGAAGTCTCTCTCTCTCAGCTCTCTAACATCCCACAATGCAGCTCAATTCAGATGACAAAACAAGTCAATTGTGGTGGTGATTTAGACGTCTCAGTGGGTGGGGCTGAGCTTTGTGACAACATGTTTCAGGAGAGAACACGTCAACTCTTTTCTCTAACTCGACTCTGTTGTTGAAGCCAGAACGTCTGTTGTCTCCTACACTGTCACTCATGGCGTGTTCCACAGTAACGTTTTTTTCACCCCTCTTTTTGTCTGAAGAGGCTGGCCTTGTTGCTTAGCCAAGCAAACCTAAATAAAGACCACGCATTTTTGTGATGAGCTCGCAGGAAATATGCAGCTGATGACAAGACGTGAAGAGAGAGTCAGGCAGTTTGATAGCCATCAACTATATTCTGCTGGCTTCAGCAGGGTGGTACACAACAACAAGATATATTGTGATTATACCAAATCATACTCATGGCATTGACAAGACATGGAGAGTGAGTTGCATTATTTCATTAACTGCTAGGATAGTACAATGAGCTAGAAAGCCTGGGTTCGTATCTCCTTAGACAGCATATTTCAGTGGAGGCTGGTGGGAGGAGCTATAGGAGGCCAGGCTCTTTGTTATGGCTGGAATGGAGTCAATGGAACGGAGTCAAATGTGGTTTTCATACGTTTTGATCTGTTTCATACCGCTCCATTTATTCCATTCCAGCCATTACAATGAGCCCATCCTCCTATTGCTCCTCCCACCAGCCTCCACTGGTAGAATTACTGTAGCTATCAAACTTATACAACACACCCAAACATGTGGTCAAGCTAGCAATCAAACAAATGCATAACATGCTAAAACGGATCAAACTATAGGCCAGTGCCTGCACACACACACCACACACAGTGTGACATGAACCTCTTGAGGCAGATGGCTTCCCCCTTCCCCCACCCTTGAGGGGCTGAGCGGTCACAATGGCAAAGACTCTATTGTCATTAAGAGTGGCCCACCACTCTCTATTGTCGCTGACAGTTTGGGGCCATCATTGACCATTCAAACCACTGGATATTGCTTTCCTTAATCACTCTCCCATTCTCTCTGCTCCCCCAATCTGTCACATACACATTCCCACCTCTAATTGAGGCACAACTCTCTCCTTCCACATTCACCTCATCCATTCACACAGCTACTCTCTCTGAAACCTCATCCATCCATACAGCTACTCTCTTAGAAACCTCATCCATTCATACAGCTACTCTCTCAGAAACATCATCCATTCACACAGCTACACTCTCAGAAACCTCATTCATCCATACAGCTACTCTCTCAGAAACAAAAGACCCATAGCCATAATCTCTTTACTTATGCCTTCAACCATAGAAATGAATATGCCTGCATCAACCCCCTCTAACAAACAGGCTCTAGCATTGATTAGTCCTATGTAGGTCTGGGCCTCTTTAGGTCAGGCAGTAGCAGTTGTTGTATAGTCCCAGAGAGGAGACAGCACAGCTGGGGCAGAGCTTTGTCATGCCAGCACAAAGGAAGGATTGAGGTGGGCTATTTTCGACTCCCTTCGTACATAATCAGCCTGTAACAAAAGCCCCCTTCCCTCTCTGTCAGCCAGCCCGGCTACAGCCAATCACAGGACAGCTCTGGCCTGTCTGCTGTGCCGGCAATCACAGAGGTGTATTCTGATTGGTTGCCAGGTCTGATGATGTTGTGATTGGCAGGTGCCCTGTGGCGTGAGATTCACTGGGTCAGATTTCCACAATTTAGACACAGAAGAGGAACCTGTTCAAAGATTCTTAAAAGAAAGTAAGATAATGACTGGATTCACTGTCCCCTTCATTCTTTTACTGGGGAGAATATTGTTGCAGGACTTTTTTTAAACCATGTTTCATGACATACAATTTCAGCTGGAGATAATGCACCCGTTTGGTTTTTATTCAAGCATTTTTAAGAAAACATTGCTATTTTTTTTACTCTATGGTGTGAGTTATCAGACTGACTGGCTGTGGTGCTGCAGGGGGAGTCTGGGGGGGATATGAGTAACCGTGTGATAAAACTCAGCGGGTGGAAAAAGATTACTGCCTCTCTTCCCTTAACCTTTCCCTGCACACTTAGCCACAGTTCTAATTTCCAGAAGTAAACACAGACTTAGGCCTGTTAGATCAATGGAGGTTATGCAGGGAATGGATTATCGAGGGGTGTTTGATAGTGAGAGTGTAGGGGGTTGATGACAATCATATTTCACCATGCAGGCGGGCAGGATGCTCCCACTCCCGGCACAATTGATCTGTGGGATATGTTGATGGAGGCCGGTCCCAGTGAGCTCTTTTATTATATCTGATTAAAAAGCTGGAGCACATGGAACCGGCGAAGGTACACCACCTCAGAGACTGAAGACAGCAGGGTGAGAGAGTGAGAGTGAGAGTGAGAGTGAGTGAGAGAGAGAGAGAGAGAGAGAGAGAGAGAGAGTGAGAGTGAGAGTGAGAGTGAGAGAGAGAGAGAGAGAGAGAGAGTGTGAGTGAGTGAGTGAGTGAGGTGAGGTGAGAGAGAGAGATGCAAAATGGGATCGGAGGGAAGAGGAGAGGAATGCATCTGGGTATATACGTCTGCAGGTAGCTACAATGTCCTGCACTCTGCTATGGATGTGGCTCTTAGATTGATTAGCCATGCCTTTCCTGGCTGGGCAGGGTGATTGATGTGGCCTGATGCAGGCAGTGGCAGAGGTGAGTGAAGCCTCTGGGTTAGTTACACAAGGCAACTGGGTGATGGAGTGGACCTGGAAGCGAACAGAATGTCCAGCAGTCTATCTCGCCAAACTGACTACATCACAAACATAGCTGTCATATACAGTCAAGCAAGGCCACCTTGATAATGCCAGAAAAACATTCAAATCAAAACAATAACCCGGTGAAGATAATGTGGATGATGAGGCTGATAAGTAGTAGTTTAGTCCTCGTCATTCTAATCCTCCCTGTGCTCCTGTGTGTGCTGCCTGCCTGTGACGTGACAGCCCCATGGTGGCATGGTAGAGCGTGCAGTGATCGCTCAGGCACTGACTGGCACCAAGGAATTATTCAGCCAGTGGGCCGTTTGTTGGCGTTCACGGTGACGTCACACATGATGGAAAACAAAACAAAGCCAGTGGGATTAAGGGGACCCCCTCTGCCCCCACGGTGACGCTGGGCACCCAGTCACCAGCCTGTGATCCCTCACTGGGACTACTGCGACTGCTGCTGTTACTACTGGCGACACTGTCACTACTGCTGCTCAACAAAGACCCTCCACATACTAGGCTGACATGCACACAGGCACTGAATACAGCTAGGTAGCATTGACTCAGCATCAGCCAAGCGCTGTGGAGTTCATGATATTGTATTAAAATGAAGATGGAGTGTATTGCTATTAAAATGAGAATGGTTGCTTTTAAAGCTGCACCAGTAGCTAGTAGAACGGCTCATAATAGTGGCTGGAACGGCGCATATGGAATGGCATCAAACTATGTATTTGATACCATTCCACCTATTCCGCTCCAGCCGTTACCACGAGCCCGTCCTCCCCAATTAAGGTGCCACCAACCTCTTGTGAGCTGTACATGTATGCCAATGGCATAATATTGGCAGTGGTGGATATGGGATAATTGTCTATGTTTTCTAAAGGTAATCAATGACAGAAATCATTGACAGTTCAAGGCAAAACTATCTCAACCCAATGAAACTGGCTTGTCTCTAGGTGTGAGTTCACGGAGTTTAACATAAAAAGAGTCAAAATAGTGGTATCCTTCCACCATTAGCCTTAAAATGCCCCTTCCCATATCTAACTACTCCCCTGAACAGCATCACTTCCTAGAATAAAACTACAGCCTGGAATGGCTGACCAGAAGTGAAAAGAGAGAGGGCAATCTAGAGAATGAAAACACAACTTCATATCAATAGTGAAGCTCTCCGTTAAGCGGCATGGCACATCAAACTATGCATTTATCCCAATATTTCTGACATTCAGTCAGAATCAACATCAACAATTGTATTTAGATTACATACTGAATTAACGGAATAACTGAATTAAACCACAGACGGTAATAATGATTCATCTAGAAAATAGACCGTAAATGAAAACAAACACAAAACTCATTTCACCCAAACGAGTTGGATATGCAATATTGCGGGTTTTCATCCCTCAGTCAAAAAGCTTAGAGCCTAAGCGGCTTAGGAGGGCGAAATCAGTAATGTTGATAATGCCTGGGGGGGGGGGGGGGGCAGTGGGAAGGGCTGTGGGGTTGGGCAAGGTATTAAATACTGAAAACCGAAATCATGGCAGAGGATTAAGACAAAGCTTCAATATGGTGCCTCGCTCCAGCGATAGGGAGGGACAGAGAAGCTGGAGGGAAAGATCAGTGAGTGGTTGGTCAGGATACGCTAAACGTGGAGGGAGTCAACATTGAGGAACAAACAACAAGACAGACGGACGGACGGGGGGGGACTGTCGCTCACTTCAAGGGAGAGTTCTTTATTCTTCCACCATCGTCACACGACCCTGTGGTGACTTCATACCGGGAGGGCATCCTAAGGGATGGGTGTCATAGGTGGACAACGACAAACGATTTGTAGGTGGGTTCATAGGTCAAAAACATGTAAAGGCTGTGAACCATGTGTCAATAAGCATTTTACTGTAATGTATGTATCTCCCAAATTTGCAGCAGGAGGGAGGGAAGGAGACACCACCTCCATTCTCTTGACCTACTTAGGGTCTCTGGAGACAGTTAACAGCTTCCAACGAATGGAGAGGTGACCCAGAACAAGTAAGCTCATCACCTGGATGATAATTGGACTGGAAAACACCTAGCTATCTTCTTGTATTCCAGCTAACATATGAAAGTGAACGAGAATATAGCACCTTGGTGCTCTTCGCCATTTAATTGTTTTTTTTATTTAATTTTAATTGAACCTGTATTTAACTAGGCAAGTCAGTTAACAAATTCTTATTTACAATGACAGCCAAACCCAGACAACGCTGAGCCAATTGTGCGCCGCCCCATGGGACTCCAATCACGGCCAGCTGTGATACAGCCTGGAATCGAACCAGGGTGTTTGTAGTGAAGCCTCATGCACTGAGATGCAGTGCCTTATACCACTGCGCCACTCAGGAGCCTATCTGAAGGCATGAAATGAGAAATGTTGACATTGACTTTCTTAATCAGTTTCCAGCATTTCTCAAATGTCAATATCACATACAGCATGAGTGGGAAAAGCCTGACTAACCTGTACCCCGCACATAACCTGTCCTAACCTGTACACCCCCTTTATATAGCCTCGTCCCTGTGTCCACGCAAGGTCGCAGTAAAATATGGCCTCTACTTTCCAGTAAACATTGCAGCGGCCTATATTTGGAAGGGGCTGTATCTAATAAATCTTGGCTCCAATAATAATGAATGTTGCCTGTCTCGGCCCAATACTGCTGTGGCCAACTAATTGGTTGGGAATGAAATGCTGGTGAGGCACTATCCCAGGGTGAATTGAGGGAGCACGTCTTGTGCGGTGGGACAGAGTCTCAAGCGCTACACGGCCATTTGCTTCCGACTTGATTCAACTTTTTTCATCATTCCCCACGGCACCCACTACGCCCAGCGCCTCCCTCCGTGCCCCCCTCCCAGACGGGACATCGCAGCAGGTGGACCTTTTGATTTGTCACCCAGGAAGAGCCGCCCGGTGCTCATTTGCATACAGATGCCTCCTTCAGTGCAGAGGAAGGACCCCCCCCCCCCCCCGCCCCGCCCCCACACACACACACACACCCCGCACTCCTCCCACCCCCCCCCCCCCTCCCCGCACTCCTCCAAGACGACAGAAAGGGGCCCTTACAGCCATCTCTTTCTTTAGCCCCCTTTCACTCTCTTCCTCCCTCTTTCTGTGGTCCTTTTCACTCTCTATCTCAACGAGGCCGTTCTCAACATAAGATCGCTAGTTACTGCCAATTGCAATAAGGGAGGAGTGTTGGGGGGTGGTGGGGGTCTCACATCTTGCATCTGCTCTGGCTGGCTGGAGTATGGGGTCTTGAGTCCCAGGGAGAGGAGATACAATAGAGATGGCCTGTTCTGTTGACAGGGCTAGCAGTAGAAGGATGTACAGGGAATTAGAATGCTCTTCTAACAAGGAGCCCAACATCTGAAAATGATTCTACCTTCTCCCATTTCACATGTCCAGACAAGAATCCCATTGAGTGCGATAGAGATATAACATGTACAGTGATTGGTTCATCTCATAATTTCAATGTATCACTTCAATAATGTTCAGAGCAAATTCTCATCGAGCACACAAGCTGCTTCACTGACAGCCTGGGCACTTAGCTGAGGCGCATCTCATGTGTCTAGCTGTGCAAAATGTAACGTCATGAGGGAATTAAGAGTTTAGGCAAATACAATTTCACCTTTAATTAACCCTAATCCTGTATCTGTGGTGAACTTGACTCTGTGTTCGCTCCACGGCTGCATGAAACCTGAGCCCCGACAGTCTGTTACCCAGTGGAATCAGGTTTCAGACACAACACGTCTGGGAAAAGGGAAGCCTCTTTGAGAGGCAGAGGTCAGAAAATAAATTCATATAGGACACTCCGGAAATAAGCTTATTTACTGTATATCGAAAGATCTCTAAAATACAGCGTCATTGATTGAAATATAGCACTGGTCAATGAGCACTCACCAGGGTAGAAGTCTTTGGATTTGGACAGCTTGATGGTGGCGCCGGTCTCTTTCTGCAGCTGGACGATTGTCTGTCCGCCCTTGCCGATGATGGAGCCGGCCGCATAGCTGGGGATCAGAACCTTCAGGAAGTACTCACCTTCCTCTGCAGGCAGGAAACAGAAAAGGAAGTAAGAATATACTACACTCAGGTGATCCATTTACCTGTAGTAAAATCATACAGCCACTATCATCCATCTCTGTTTTGCACCCTCTTTCTCCCCCAACAACTATCCTCTTTCTATGCATTTACAGCTGTAAACCTCCCCCCCAATTTCCGTGGTATCCAATTGGTAGTAGTTACAGTCTTGTCTCATTGCTACAACTCCCGTACGGACTCGGGAGAGGCGGTGTCAAGAGCCATGCGTCCCCCGAAACACAACCCAACCGCACTGCTTCTTGACACAACACACATCCAACCCGGAAGCACCAATGTGTTGGAGGAAACACCGTACACCTAGGAGTCGCCCGCCACAGGAGTCGCTAGTCCCTGCCAGCCAAACCTTCCCTAACCCGGACGACGCTGGGCCAACTGTGCGTCGCCCCATGGACCTACTGGTCGCGGCCGGCTGCGACAGAGCCTGGGCTCGAACCCAGAATCTCTGGCGGCACATCTAGCACTGCGAAGCGTTTCACAGAAGAACCTACTCTTTGTCATCATCTTGGCAGACCGTTATTAATAAAGGGATGGGATTTGTTAAATCTAATTGGATAGATGTAATGCTTTTGGAAACACAGTCACACATTGCATAACCATATTCCCTTATATACACCATCTACTGCTACACAGTCCGGTTTCCATAAATGTCCCTTACACTTTGGCCAGTTTCGAAACTACTGTATACATTAACAGAGAAAACTTTGACATCGCTCTCAGCCCACCCTTCTTGGATGTAGGACAAAACATGAAGGCACACAGGCTTAGGAACACAACTGAAACATCAAAGACATGAAGGCATTGCTTCAAAGCGGGCAGATGGGGGTTTAGCAGCATACAGGAAACAACCCCCCCCGGAACAAAAGTACCTTTGTTTTGTAGGGCGATAGCTACCTGCCTCCTGAAGCGTCCACATGCTTCCCATCCAAAACATTTCAGAACAGTTCCTACATATATTATAACAACATTCTGTGACATTTTTGTTCATTTGGGACAGTTTTTTTTTGTTGCTGTTCGTTCACACAACATTCTTTCTCGAGGCAAGCCGAAGTTCAAAAGCCGAAGTCTACGTCCCTTCGTCGGTGATTGGTCACCAGTAGGGATTCTTCATTTAAGTGTTTGTTGCCATTCAACGATAGACGACTCGTTTTCATGCACATTTGTTCACTGGAGAAATACTGCACCAAACATCCTAGTTAGATGTAAAATTGTGCAACTAAGATCTCCTTGGCAAAAACATCCAAATGAATGACAGATTTCTTGAATTCTGACTATTTTGAGGAAGTGTTTTACTGGCTATGGCATCTCAAGATAGACAAACAGTTTTTTCTAGTTTTTCAAGCAAAGGTCTTTTCAAGCGGTCGAGCACACTTGCATACCTAGGCGCCAGCTGAACTGAAGCATGTGGAAGCCTTAAGCCAGCTACCGGCTGTAGCCTATTCCCTGACAGGGACTTTAAGGTCTACAGCCTCTTCCCTGACAGGGACTTTAAGGTCTACAGCCTCTTCCCTGACAGGGACTTTAAGGTCTACAGCCTCTTCCCTGACAGGGACTTTAAGGTCTACAGCCTCTTCCCTGACAGGGACTTTAAGGTCTACAGCCTCTTCCCTGACAGGGACTTTAAGGTCTATAGCCTCTTCCCTGACAGGAACTTTAAGGTCTATAGCCTCTTCCCTGACAGGGACTTTAAGGTCTATAGCCTCTTCCCTGACAGGAACTTTAAGGTCTTTAGCCTCTTGCCGGACTGAGACTTTAAGGTCTACAGCCTCTTCCCTGACAGGGACTTTAAGGTCTATAGCCTCTTCCCTGACAGAGACTTTAAGGTCTATAACCTCTTCCCTGACAGGGACTTTAAGTTATATAGCCTCTTCCTCGACTGAGACTTTAAGGTCTATAACCTCTTCCCTGACAGGGACTTTAAGGTATATAGCCTCTTCCCTGACAGGGACTTTAAGGTCCATTGCCTCTTCCCTGACAGGGACTTTAAGTTCTATAGCCTCTTCCATGACTGAGACTTTAACCCTCAAACTACCGACTGGGGACATTCTGACCCCATAGGCATACTTTTGATCATAGCCCTAAGGTGGTTTTATTCAATTCTTCCATTGTTTTTATGACTTTGTAATAAATCGAAATAATTGTTTGGATTTTCTTTTTTACATTCAAGTCCTTTGGGGTCATTCTGACCCCCAGCCAAATACACATCAGAAATGGTATATATAGGACCTTCATTTGAATCTAGGTTTCTCTGGGGACATAATTACATCCATGCCACCAGAGAGTTTAGGGGGACCTGTATCAGATAGACGGATCACCTGCAAAGATATAGCTCCCCATGTACTCACCTAAAATTAGACTTTTCTGTACCACGTATCGTATGACCGTGTACAAAACCACCTTATTTTTGTGAATATAAAAATCTGCCATAGCTATACCAAGTCTGACAATGGTCTAAATACTTGATAGAACTGCAATACAGAACTCAGATATGTTCTGAATCTCTGTGTATTCTCCGAAAAGTCATTATTCTAGGGCAGGGCCCTCCAACCCTGTTCCTGGAGAGTTACCGTCCTGTAGGTTTTTTCAACACAAATGTAGCACACCTGATTCTAATAACGAGCTAGTCGATAAGATGAATCGGGTTAGTTACAACTGGGATTGGAATGAAAACCTCCAGGAGGGTAGCTCTCCAGGAACAGGGTTGGAGTTCCCTGTTCTCGGGAAAATCAAAAAAACGATTGATTTGAATCCAGGTTTCTCCAGAGACATAATATTAAGCTGAGCAGCTCAAGTCCCTGGTTCACCTGGAGAAGATTGACCCCAAGAGAAACCTGTAAGAAGGGGTGTGTTATATCAAGCCTCTGTTGGCTGTCATGGACAAAGTGGTTGTTTTATTTAGGTGGAGTGGGACCTGTTGGAGTGATCTTGACCTGAGATATGGATATCGAGCATCTTATGTACTTGCCTATGCTTATAACTGGTTATAACTGGTTATAACTAGGTATGACAGTGTACAAAATCAAAATGACCTAAGATACATGCTTAGTCGCAGTCAAAATAGCTCATAAAAGTATGTCAGTGGTATGAATGCTTGGTAGAATTGTAACACAGAAACCAGTTAGCTTCCCCTCTGAATGTATACATAGGGAAAGGGGATACCTAGTCAGTTGTACAACTGAATGCATCTTCCACATTTAAACCAGCCCCTCTGAATCAGAGCAGTGCGGAGGGCTGCCTTAATCGACATCCACGTCTTCGGGGCCCAAAGAACAGTGGATTAACTGCCTTGCTCCGGGGCAGAACGATATATTTTTACCTTGTCAGCTCGGGGATTCGATCCAGCAACCTTTTGGTTACTGGCCCAACGCTCCTACCCGCCAGGTTACCTGCCAAGTGTAGCCTGGCGGTGCTGATTTGTATATACTTTTGTATTGGTGTGTACTCTCCGAAAAATAGTTATTCTACAGAAAATGTTATATAAATAGCAGAATTCCTTTAATATGCTCCAATATTCTATATGTGCAACTTGTTATGGTATTTTGGTTGCTATAACATTTGTTTTGAAGTGACTTTAAGGATTTGGGTATGCTTTTTTTAAGCATCCTGACATAGACCCTACCACTCCCATTGTTTCACTAGCAGTGATGCTAATGCTGGCTGTGGGGTAAGTAAATAAAGCAAACTAAGCCATATGTCTCTCAGGAACAATGAGTGAATTCCTTTTTGTCCCAAAAATGTAGCATATTTCAAATTTTGGTGTACTGCCCCTTTCAATAACAGACATTTTTACCACAAATATGACACAATTAATATTTACATAACTGAATGATATTACAATCAAATTATGATAAATCAGCTTTTTAGTGTTAATGTGGATGTGTACAAGGGATTTCTTTCTTATTTTCGTTTTACAGAATATGCTAATTAACCGTAGCTAAAACCGTAGCTAAAATAACAGTCTGTTTATATTTTATTTTTTATTATCTGATAACATTATTTACATGTCTAATGATGTTTTGAAAATAATTTAGCTGGCCCAAGATGGTAAATCACGTATGTAAAATATGTTGGTAGTTTAAGGGTTAAGGTGACAATGTATCCCAGTGTCTCAACCAATCGCCTGAGTCCTCTCCTCCTCTCCTAATATTCCACCACAATTAATCCAGGTTGCCTCCCCCAAGGTGGCAGATATAAATAGGATTATTATTAAGAGGGCATGGTTTTGTGTCTCTTCACGACACACATGCACTGTTGATGGAACAAGGCACAATACCTGTTCTATACTAATGCAACAGCAATCAATCCACTGTGCAAGATGTGGAGAGGGGGGGGGGGGGGGGGTCATGAGTTACAACACCGATTATAATGATGGCTACCCTCACACTTTGACTTGAGATGCAATAAAATAGCGACACCTCTTGCATGTGTATTGATGACTTCCTAGCATGTATTCAGGAGTGTCTCGTATTTCTAACCAAGAACACTGAGTACCTCGGTGATGGTGAGAGGGGTGCAGGCAGGCAGACAGAATTAGGTTTTGGTCTAGCCAGGGGAATCATCAGCTAATTGAGAGAGTTCATTATCTTTCATCGAAACACTCACTGGTCCTGCTATAATCTAATTAATCGATGCACCCCCACTTGTTGTGCTTTGTGTGTGTGTGTGTGTGTGTGTGTGTGTGTGTGTGTGTGTGTGTGTGTGTGTGTGTGTGTGTGTGTGTGCATGTGTGCGTGCGTGCATGCAGAGAGTCTGTGTTTGTTAGAAATAGTGTTTTCTAAGCACGGCTTTTCTCCTCGGCATGTCCCAAATCATAAAACTGCACCATTGGCACCGTCTGGGACCTGGCCTGTTGGAACTAACCCAAGGGCGATGGAGAGAGAGCACTTTACACGAGGAGGAAATACGATACTTTCCCTTCTAACTGTGAGTAAGGTCATAGACATGAAATCCTACATAGAGCTGGGACGGACCTTTGTGTTTTAAAGCAGGTTATAGAATTGTTTTCTCCCGCACAGCACTGCCTGACAGTGAGCCTGCCTACGCTGAGTATAAGAAGCAGCAGAACTGCCTGTGTTCTTCAATGACCCAGATTCCAAATAAAGCCAAGACTGACCTCATTTTGATTGGGGTAGATCTACTTTTAACCAGCCTCAATTGATAAGTAATATCAAACACAAACGGGTTCTGCTGCTGCACATGAGCCCTGGTACGCACTACACAACACACGTATACACACACAAATACAACAAATACACAGACAGACAGGTGGACATACATACATACTGTATATCCATAGAAACATCTCATAAACAGTAAACACACACCTTTCATACACAGTGGGCCATTTTTTTTTATACATTCAATTATGTTCTAATTGTCTCTGTTTAAGATACTTGTTTTATACAGATCTGACTGTATCATGGCGAGTCCCAGTCCCTGAGATGATAATCCTGAATGCAGCCCTTACTAATCAAGCATGATGACTGTGCACAGTTGCTCGGCTACTCCTGTCTAGACAATCAGCACGCATTCTACATCGATCTCTGATAGGGAACATAAAACCACTCGCTCTAACCCGGTCAGATTTAGTTCCTCGACGGTGTCACCAAGGAAGGCTAGGGCAGAACACCCTTAGATTGAATTAGTACGTCTGGTGAGAAGAGGCTTTCGGCAGAACAGTTGGTTTTAAATATTTAGCTGATACGTCCCAGTGAGGACTGTGGATGGATTGATATAAATGAGCATGGACCTGACAGAGATGTGATCCGCCCCGAGCAGATGTTAGACATCAGGATTGTAGTTCCTGGTCTTTGCTTTCTTTCCTCTTACACAACACAGACAGGATCCCAGCAGTTCAAGTTTCTGGAGGAACACAGCCATTTCCTCTTACTTGTCAGTGCATAAGACTTGAAGGTATACTTCAGTATTTTGGCAACGAGGCCCTTTATCTACTTCCCCAGAGTCAGAAGGGGGGACATTTTTATGTCTACGCGCGCAGTTTTAAGAAAGTTGCTAACTAGTGCTAGCGCAATTGCTAACTAGCGTTAGTGTAATGAATGGAAGTCTATAGGTATCTGCTAGCACGCTAGTTAGCATTGGCTTGCGAATCTCTAACTTCCTGAATTGCGCAGCAGTCTAAGGCACAGCATCTCAGTGCTAGACGCATCACTACAGACCCTGGTTTGATTCCAGGCTGTATCACAACCAGGCCGTGATTGGGAGTCCCATAGTGTGGCGCACAATTGGTCCAGCGTCATTCCGGTTAGGGTTTGGCCGGGGTAGGCCGTCATTGTAAATAAGAAATTGTTCTTAACTGCCCAGTTAAATAAAGGTAAAATAAAAAAACATTTTGCTTCCAACTCACCACTCCCTATGTGTTCTACTGGGAAAACAACAAAGTGAGCCAGCTAGGTCAGAATACATCCAACATGTCTTACTCCTACTATGCTTGGCGTTGGATCAGTGTCATTTGTTCAAGAGTGTGCGTGTCATTATGTGTGTATGTAAGGGGTAGCTACAATAAATAATGAATAGGCATCTGACATAATAAACTAGTTGGTAAACACAGCAATCTGTTGCTAGGGGCTCCCAGGAGTCCTGGAGCCCAGAATAGGCTCCATCAGCCTGGACGGTTCAAATCTGGGGATCTGGTGTCGGGGGCTGGGTGGGCCTCTGGGCTAGGCTAAAGCATTGGGGTGTTATAAAAATCCAGTTCACTTAAGCTGGGTGAGTTTGTGTGGGGGAGCGGAGCTTAGTCTCACCCTCCACTCCTTTTGTTCAAGTTAAATCTCCACACCAGTTAGTGGACAACCACCTGTCTTGGTTGTCTATGGGGTTACTCTGAGTCATGAAACCTAGAACATGAATAATCCAAAATAAAATGTATTTCACATCTGTAGCCATTCTGTTGTCGCGGGGTGTTTTCAAGGTCACCGGTGAATCTGTATGAACTTCTTGGTGGCTGTCCTCTGTTCCTTATGTAGCCAGATGCATAATGTGTTTCGGTTGGATCTAACCAGTGTATAGTCTTTTCAAAATGTCTCCCCTTCTAGTGTCCACATTTGAGCCTTTCCGGACACGGCTATCTGAACTATGCTAATGCCCATGCTGAGCGGCACTCCATCTCCAGTGTATTTGAGTGTGTGAAAGGCGCCATGCATTGTTCGTCAAGCACGGCTGTTTCGAGAGGGGGCTAGATCTTCCCCTCTGCATCGCTCTTTTCATCGCTCTCATCCATATTCATTGTGAGGTCTCTCCTCCACTCGGCAGCGGGCTGGAGGAGACAGGCGACTTCAGTGTCCAATTGTAAGCCACCATTTCGAGAGCATCACCCGAAACCCCGCCCTATACAATGGGATTTTTTTTATTTTGTTTGACGCAGTGCTTTAAAAAAAGAACAGATGATGAAGAAGAAGAAGCAGCGCCCCCTGCATGTTCATGGTAATGGATGGGGATCGATGGGCAGACACGGCTGCATGTGGTTGCTGGGGGTAGGTAGTGAATGGCAGCTGGTGATTGATGAGGTGGGTGGGTAGGTGGAGAAGAGGGAGCAGTCGTGATGGTCTGAAGGAGAACCATGATTAGCATGGATGGAGAGAAAGAGAGCGCCGTGCTGCCTAGAAACGCTCAGTTGAAAAACAGCCATGCCGCAGAGAAGTGGGAGGACACGCAGTGTTTTGGCTACAACAGCCCGAGCTGACACACACTGGGTGGCTATGAGATTGGCAGGCGATAGGCCGGGACAACACCTATATTTGCCCTTTGTTCATAGTGCTCCTTCACCATCATTGACAAATCAATATCCAAATGTTTATGCAAAGCCTTTATAAAAACCAGCTCTGCTATCTTTTGGGCTTTTTCACTCTGTGAAAGTGTGACGCATTCTCCTCAGCACCAATGGATAGATCCGGGGGAAGGTAAGTCAGCTCAGCTCCGGAGGGGAAAGCAACACAAAACACGAGCGATGCGATCGCTAACATCAAAGGCCCTGTCCTATAGACCGATGGCTCAGTGCTCTGTATGGTATCTGCCAGACGGGGGTGGGTTGGAGAATAACTACTCGTCTGGGTCCTCATCGCCCCCCCCCCCCCCCCCCCCTCTGTTCACCCTCCACGGACGTATTCACAGTCTCCTCACGTCATTTGGCAAGGGCATTAGAAGGCCTCCTCACCACTGTCCACTGAAGCCACTTTGGTGCCAGTCCATCCATTAACGAAATGACTTCAACATATCTTATTATAGTGGACAGAATCTTTTTATTTATAAGAGGGGAGTTGGGCTGAAGACCTATCTGAATATGCGTCCCATGGGTATGCAGTGGGAGCAAGTCAAGCATGTGGATGGTAAAAAAAATCAAACCATGGGAGTCAGTGATCCCCCCCCCCCCCCCTCCCCTGATATGAATGTCACCTTATGTAACATATAATCATGATTTAGAGCCTCTGTAGGTTACAGCACAATGCCCTCTCATCCCATCTCTTCTGCAGTATGACCGAGACGAACAATCAGAAGAGTAGACAATATTTAGAGAACACAACATCCCATTGAGGTTTAAATATGTCTAATCCACGTTATCATCATTCCCAATCAATCTCCCCTTTAACAATGTCATGCAAAAGGAATGAAGATGATCGTGTCAATTACGAAATGATCAACAACCAATTTCATATACACAACATATCCAATAGATGTGCAAATATTACAAATGTGATAACCTTTTCAATTCCACAAATGTGAATAGCATGGCAAAATAAGCATGGCAGTTTAACATGAAAATGGATGCTATGGATTTACGTATATAAAACGTAAACATATGCCTACATTTTCTGCAGATGATATGCTTATAATCAAAGCTTCCATGATAGCCCATATACATAAGATGCTTATGAATTGAGATACATTTAATCAGTTTAGCTCAATTAAAGATGTAGGCCAAATATATTAAATCAGATTTAGAGGTTTTCCAGAAATAGTTTCAGAAAAGATTGGGTTATTTTAGTCTGCAGACTATTTTTGGCCTTTCTTTAGGAACTATTCATATCACTGTCAAACTGCTATAACAATATTGTAATTTAGTAAGCGAATAGCAAAAGAAATTAGAATAATAACAAAATCAAAGTGTCTCTCTTACCATGTGCCTCAGAGTGTGATTCCTGGTGAGGGAATACAATGCCTTCAGTTTCAAAAAGGGGCTGCAGGAAGGCCACTATACAGGAAGAGGAAGCACATTGTGTGTGTGTGGCAAAACTAATGTTATCACACATAATTATGAGGTACTGTGCTCCCCTGTAACTGGCATCAATGTCCTGAAGTCGACAACTGGTTCTGTTTAACCACAAACAACCTGCACATGAGGCCTGTTGATTTAGGTATTGGGCTCCAATATGGACAGGCCTCTAGCTAGCCTACGTACAGTGTAAATGGTTGTTCTGCTATTGACACATTCAATTGCTCGTGAGTATTGTGATGACGGGGGTATCGGTATCGTTTAGAATGGCCTCAGTGGATTTTTAGTGAACAAGTTCTGAATGTTTGTGTGCAATGCAAATATTAAAACATCAAGCTATTGAAGGGGTTGCTGCTACAATGCTTTACAATTTGATGGCAGTCATCATGTCTGCGCATTTATGTGTTCTTATAAAGCGTGTATCTTTCCGGGACCTTGCTCTTTATATCACTTCTGAGGAAGTCATTCCAATTTTTAAACAAAAACAAACTGGCATTTTACTACGGTACAATCTCATTGAGTAGACGCATGTGTGTAAGTGTTTTGACTGGGCGTCTGACTACAATACTCCATGGGAAAGTTGTGGTAGTTACTGCACTCTAGCTGTTCTCATAATCACAGACATTTCATTTGGTCAAATGGATGAGATGTGTGTGTAGGTAATGTCTCCCAAGAGTGCTGCATGTTTTTTTTTTTTTTAGATATGTGCAGCTGAGTATAGATTCCTTTTAACAAAGCTGTCTCACTTCATTTCTTTGGCAGCGTTTGAGCATCGTAATGCATTGTGGGAAATTACTTTTTGGGTCACTATATAGCTATTTCTGGTTGTAAACAATATCATGATATTGTTATGTGTGTGGTAGGTAGGCGCACCACACTAAAATGAATATTCTACAATAGATTTTGTTTACCTTCAAAAATGTTTTGTAAGCCTATCAAAAGTCCACGAAGTCAGGATAAGTCAATATTAATGGTATAGTAATAATGACTAGAAGGTTGGAAATGCTTGGCGCTTAACAGCAATGTAAACAAAAACCAAATGCTGATTACCTACGGTGAGATCCATGTTTGATCCAACCAGTGAATAGAATCATGATTAGAATGTATTCATTGCCAATGTAGCCTTTCTTTAATGAGAGGTGCAGTATTTGGACTGCTACAATGATAATGATGAAGTATAAGCAGTGACTGCATAATAGCGGATGACAATGTTGCACTGAAATGGCGACATATACTGTAGACTCCTGTATTTGGGCTTATTATTAACGGTGTCTATATGCATGTTGTTGTCTTCTTGAGTAAATTGTACGCAAAGAGACTGGAGTAGTGTAACCTATGTGCCAGATTATCGATAATCACACGATTACCCGTCACAAAGCAAGGGATGTGAGCGCGGTCAACAATGGAATGTTTTTCAGTTGTTTGTAGTTTGGAGACTGTTTTGTTATTTTGGACGTCCACAATTTATTGTGCCCAAACCTAAAAATGGGTCAAATAAAATATGAATGAAATAACCCATTTAGGTTCTAGATAACACCTTTTTTCTATGTGCATGAGATCCGAGGGTTCCCTCCAAATCAGCACCCTCTCACTCCCTTCATTGTCTTCATTCCAATCAACACAAAGGAATTTCCTTCATTTGTAAATAGATGCAATGGATAAAAAAGACTATAACAATAGGCAATATATTTCGCTTTATACATCACTAAATAACACTAGTTTCAGTGGTGTCGAGGAATGCTACATCAAGATGATAATCAACCTGCCATCCTTTCCCTTTCTCGGTGCTACCTCTGTGTGGGCATAATGATAAACTGGATTCACACATTCGAGATAATCTCCCGAATCCCCATCATTTACTTACCTCCCGTGTTTGTGCGTTTAGTGCTGCTTGCCTCAGTTGGGGTCTCTAGCGGTCTTTTACGCGAATCTGGGGGATCCGACTCCATGTGCGGCTGTTGATTGTGATGGTGAGGATTCAAGAAAATCCCGTTTTGCTGTACTGCCCCGCCGGCCATCATTTTTAAAGTAGGTTGGGTGAAACTGCGTTTATCCCTTTATGCAACGTAACCAATTGAAAAAAAATGGTATTTGAATAGACGAAGCGATTCAAAATCGAAAATGCCTATATTCTTGATAATGAAATATCTTGCGTGTTATCCTCGCCCTTTCAGAGAACACGGAGATGCTACGATGAGTATGGGCTATGTGTTCTAACCGAGGAAGACGATGCTTGCGCTGCGTATGGAACGTAACCTCAACAAAAATCCAATGAACCGATAAATTATGTCCCGCTCCAGATACTATAAACGTGTTGTAGAAAGTAGGCTAATTTAATATTCCATTAATTTCTTCATATGTGTGTTATTTCATTCCACTGCAATAAAGCGCGTATTACTATCAAGCAATGCAGAACGACCTCCTCCTCTCTGTATTGCAGCTAGGCAATGGTCAACAAAATAAAAGATCAAAACAAAAAATATACAGGCGACAGAGGTTAAATAAATAAAGGGAAAGGAAAGGTGTTGAAATACAAATATGGTGTTCTATCCGGTCCTCCTTTCGTGCACGAAGACACCCTGCAGTTCGATGTTGGAGGGCAAGAGGTGCGTTTTCAGGAGGGTCCAAAGGGGAGAGAATGCCGAGAATGGATACAAAGCTAGAGTGAGATGCGATTTGTTTGTAGTCTCTCAGGAAAGATGCTGCAATCTTGCGTTTAGAGCATCCCTTCGCTTTCTGACTGTCGGAGCGCAGGGTATCGAGTGACGTCACGAGGATCAGAATAAATCCCTGTCAAATGTTGAGAAAACGAGCCGCCCCTCTCGAAACGCGATTGGATGAACTGATTTTCTCTGGCAAACAGAGTATAAAACGAATGTCACATGATAAAGAAAGAGGAGGTGTCGGGGACAACTAGGTCATGGCTAGAAAGGATACAGGTTTTTGTCAAATTAACGTCAAAAGTTGATATTTTCTTTGCTTTTTAGCTAACCCTAACCATTTTCATAAACGTAACCTAAGTATCATAACCTGCTACGCTAAATCTCCTAACCTGCTGCGTTAATTCTCCTAACTTGCCACGAAAAGGTAAATCTGACAAAATCTGTATCCCATCTACTAAAAATCGGACAACTAACCGAGGGTCGCGCTGCACAGGAAGATGTAAAACTAGGCTGACTTGAAGCCGTAACTTCTAACCGCGCTCAACTGTGCCTCGTTCACTGAAATAAAAAACAGCCACGATGAAGTGGCTTAGTCATAAAATAATATTATTACTCTTATTATTACCTATTAGGGTAGGCCAAATTATTATCTTATTGTTAGAGTGTAGGCCTACTGACTATAATTTCCATAACATCGTTGACTAAATAGTTCAACATAATTACACCCCTTAAATCAATCAGATTCTAAAATAAACCCTTTCCAGAAAATGCTATACCTATAGGAAAGGAAACTTGGAAGTATACCTGTGTGGACTCCAGCCATCTCCGTGTGGAAGAAACCAAATGGAGGGATCCTCCGTGCGCGCGAACTCTCCGAGCCGGTCTTTACTGCCTCTCTCACACACAAACACACTTGCCGGCACACACCCTCTCTCACTGTCCAGTCCAAGACAGATGCCGAGCGCCCCTCGTGCTCCTCTAGATTCTCGTCAAGGTGACATTGCGTCGACCGTGGCCTACACACAAGCAGGGATCTCACACGATTTCACATGGCTGTGAAATTCTATGCGGGGAGACATCTCGGTTTTCTCCGAGAATACGCCGCTTGATGTGTGGAAATACGTGACAAATCCAAGGCAGATGTATGCCACTTTATTGGACCGTCGGAGTTCGGATAAGAAACAATTGCGCAGCATCCCACTTTCTTTCATGGTGTGGACCTTTCATGTCCAGCTATATTTTTAGTGGTTGCCTGCTACAGTAATATGGAAAATGTGAAGTAGCTGAGCCCATAAGCTATTTTTAAAATGAGGAATACTAAGAACATCATTTGGTTTTTTATAAAGCAGGCTGTATAGCAGCTAACAGATGTAGCGTAGACTATTATGACGCTTATCTGGGTGTACATTTCCTAGATTGCCCAATGGAAAATGTAGGATGCTATTTGTACCTGTTGATAGAGAGGCTGTTGATAGATTCAGCCGACGCACTGCACAACATATGATATACATGTATGATATGATATATGACAAGGTTTCTATTGGTTCCTCATCTCGGGGGCGGACTGGGACCATAAATCGGCTCTGGCATTTCAACACACTGGACAATCCCCCCCTCCCCCCTTGAATCCCACAAACCGGCCCATCTTTGTCGCCCCCACACCTTTTATTTATTTTTATTTAGTTCACCTTTATTTAACCAGGTAGGCTAGTTGAGAACAAGTTCTCATTTGCAACTGTGACCTGGCTAAGATAAAGCAAAGCAGTTCCACACATACAACAACACAGAGTTACACATGGAATAAACAAACATACAATCAATAATACAGTAGAAAAATATATACACAGCATGTGCAAATGAGGTAGGATAAGAGAGGTAAGGCAATAAATAGGCCATGGTGGCGAAGTAATTACAATATAGCAATTAAACACTGGAATGGTAGAATGTGCAGAAGATGAATGTGCAAGTAGAGATACTAGGGTAAAAAGGAGCAAGATAAATAAATAAATACAGTATGGGAATGAGGTAGATTGGATGGGCTATTTACAGATGAGCTATGTACAGGTGCGGTGATCTGTGAGCTGCTCTGACAGCTCGTGCTTAAAGCTACACCTGCCTATTTTATTCCTTGAGACGGCCATTATTAGCCAGATATTTATAATTTTGGGCAAAAAACCCAAGTAAGACAGGTCCACTAGGCTAAAAATGTATTGTGTGTCATTTGGAGTATCTCACCTTCCTCTATGACAATAGGAGAGCTCTTATAGGGGTCCAGGCCAGGGAGACCCACTTTTATGATGGTCTCTTCCAGATGTGGCAGGGTGGCAGACAGGCCATCCGGCATTTGCCCAAAATGCCAGATGGCCTGGCAACTAGACCCAATGCCACCATTAAAATAACTGGTAACTGCAGTGCATTCAGGGTGATATGGTACCTATTATGTGTAGGTAAGCCACCAATCTCTGTATTTTCCCATCAAAGCATTGTATTAATTTGGTCATTTTGGACAGATGGCTTGGGGTAAAACACTCCATTCCAGCAATATGGGTTTATGAGCTTTCACATAAATCCATGCGGCTCTCCTTCTGTGCTAGACGTAAAAGGCTAAAGCCTGCGTGATGTAGACCAGCAGCGGATGATTCTCCATGCATAACCCCCATCCCATTGTTTGGAGGGGGTCCCCATCTGCCCCCTCCTACATGGTGTTGGGACGGTTGTTCCCTCCTGACCTTCTGCCTGAAAGGAGCCGGTCAAATAGCCACATCTGGTGTGATCATCCGTATGATATTTAAGTTATTAAAGTCTCCATTATGTATTATTATTTATTATAATCATTATTATTAATAATAATAATATTATTATTATTCAACTACATGAAAATTAGGTCAAAGTTGTTTGCACGTTTTATTATTAAATCGTATTGTTATTTACTGTTATGATGTTTTGTAGATATAATATTTCATATTTTTCCTGGATCCTTGATCCAAAAATAACGGCCTTTGAATCCACAAACCCTCGTCATTATGCATTATAGGCCTATCCGCATGGTGATTGGTGAAAGTAAAAGTGGGCTATGATACAAGTGGAATTAGGATTATTATGCAATGTTGCCATCTAGTGGTTAAATTGAGGAAACAGCTAAACTACTCTAGCTACAATATGTAGCGGTATCCAGCTGCAGCCCTGGAGACTGTTAATGTCAGGCTACTACTCTTGGACACCCAGAACTTGATTAAGATGCTTGATTAAGTTCCAGGGGAGATATGTTAGAAAATGTACTAACAAGAATAGCGAAGTCTCCCTCTCTCAACAGAAACTCTCAGCCAGTATCTGAAAAGTCCCCTTCCGAAATTAAAAAAATGCTAGAGCCTGCAAAATCATTATTTGTCCAAATTATCAGTGATTCTTTTGTCCAAATTATCATACCTCCAGACAGCATGGTCCCCAAAATGGTTGTCTTCACACAAACAGAGTACACGGCATTGACGCCACACAATCTCTACACTGGACCTTCAGGTACAAAAGTACTCACGACTCGCATGAAGAGATCTAAGGGGTGCTTTTATGGTTAGTTCTATCAGGAATCCTTGGGATGTCCCTACCCTAACCATAACCTTAAGCAGTGGCGACCCGTCATTCAGGGCAGGTGGGGCAGAGCCCATCTGTTTTGAGTCCCACCTGTTTAGCAAAAAAATAAAACCTCACCCTAATCCTGTTTTAGAGAAATTACATCATTGAATATCTTAAGAGATTTCACTGTCTGCTTATATGCCCCTTTATTTATCCTAGGATTCTGACTTGGTGTAAAGGAGAATACTGTAAGAATGTCCCATGTTCTGAATTATGTCACTGTACATTTCAAAAGTGTCCTGAAGAAATAGTTATATTGACTACGTCCATCTTGGCTCGCTCATTGTCGTAATCGAAATTACTGACGGCCTCTTATCCGCTCATCGTTCCCTCATGCCATAGTTTGTACATTTCAATTATCAGTAGAAACCACATTTGTTTAAGCAAGTCAGCCATATCAGCTATGTTTTTCTTTTTTAAAAGGCAGTAAATGAGGCTGAATGAATGAGTCTCCACAGGTGTAGCGATGGTAAGGATTCACTTCATGGTGCTGAAAAGAAAGCTCTGCTGTTGGGACATCTTTATGTAGGCCCTACCAGTTTGTGTGCACCGTTTGTCACCGTTATAGTGCAATTCATGTATTGTTTAGTGTTGTATTGTGTAGTGGCTTTACTGGCATGCATCTAAAAATATATATTTTTAAGTTTGCCCCATCAAGATTTACGTGCTAAAATCGCCACTGACCTTAACCATAACCCCTACCTAACCCTAACCTTAACCCTTACCTTAAAGGTGCAATATACAGAAATCCCCCCTCCATTTCCTCGATGCTCAAATTCAAATAGTTACCCTTATTTCAGTTTATGTGACCAAACAAGCAGGTTTGCGTAGATAATCATTGTAACATCTGAACTTCTGTGAAATATATTTTCCATAACCATAACCAACCATAACCACCATATTGTATTTTCAGCTGTTTGAAGCTGGTATAGAAAAACCTAAAGTAACCTAAAAAAATTAAAAACGGAAGCATAAAAACAGCGCACATAGAACAGATATAGCGCTTGTTAGACTTGCTTTCTATGAGAATGACAAATTTCTAACTCACATTTCTATGTGAATTTGGTCGGGTTGCCCAAAAATGTAAATATTTCAGCTTTAAAATCATAGTGCAGTCAAAAACGTGATTTTTCCTGTGTTTTATATATACCACTATGAGGTTGGACTAATACTGTGAAATTGTGAAAAAGACAATAAAATCAAATTTTGTTAGTCACATGCGCCGAATACAACAAGTGTAGATCTTACAGTGAAATGCTTTCTTATGGGCCCCTAACCAACAATGCAGTTAAAAAAAAGGATAAAAATAAGAAATAAAAGTAACAAGTAATTAAAGAGCAGCAGTAAAATAATAATAGCGAGACTATATACAGGGGGGTACCTGTACAGAGTCAATGTGGGGGGGCACCGATTAGTTGAGGTAATATGTACATGAAGGTAGAGTTATTAAAGTGACTATGTATAGAGAATAACAACAGAGAGTAGCAACGGTATAAAAGAGGGGGGGCAATGCAAATAGTCTGAGTAGCCATTTGATTAGGTGTTCAGGAGTCTTATGGCTTGGGGGTAGAAGCTGATTAGAAGTCTCTTAGACCTAGACTTGGCGCTCCGATACCGCTTACCGTGCAGTAGCAGACAGAACAGTCTATGACCCTGGTGGCTG
The DNA here is from genome assembly GCF_057628025.1 of Oncorhynchus mykiss. Lineage (NCBI taxonomy): Eukaryota > Metazoa > Chordata > Actinopteri > Salmoniformes > Salmonidae > Oncorhynchus > Oncorhynchus mykiss. The sequence goes on from NC_143048.1 coordinate 10,355,263, forward strand.
GAGTCTTTGACAATTTTTAGGGCCTTCCTCTGACACCGCCTGGTATAGAGGTCCTGGATGGCAGGAAGCTTGGCCCCAGTGATGTACTGAGTCATTCACACAACCCTCTGTAATGCCTTGCGGTCGGAGGCCGAGCAGCTGCCATACCAGGCAGTGATGCAACCAATCAGGATGCTCTCGATGGTGCAGCTGTAGAACCTTTGAGGATCTGAGAACCCATGCCAAATCTTTGATAATGCCCTTTTAGTGTAAGAGCTGTTTGAAAAGGCTGCCTGAAATGTCTGCCTGTTTTGGTGGGGTGGAGTTTTGGCCTGCCTGGTGACATCACCAGTCAGTAAATTAGCTAATAGACCAATGAGAAAGAGAATTCGATACCTCTATGCCAATAATAGCTAGTTTTCAGTTTTCCCCTCCCGACTTAGACCACTCCCAGACAGTCCTAGAAAATGATTTATTGAGAAATTTATATTTGCAATTAAAGATTGCAATTAAATTGTTTATTTTTGACCATTTTAGTAAAAAACTATCATAGTAAGGTACTTAATTGTTACCCAGAAATGATATGATGTAGATATAAAAACAGCTGCATTGGACATTTAACCGTTTTCAATTTCAACTTCAATGGGGTGATGATCAGAGTTGGGACATCCCAAGGATTCCACTTAGACTTTTCTATGCTTTTATACTTTCTGCATGTCCCCACTAATTAAGGTCCCCTGAGAAACACTGACCAAAACATTGGATATGCCACAGTTGTGTAACCACAGAAGCATTCAACAATTATTTAGTGTGTGATTTCATTTAATAGTTTTGACAAATTTAAGGGATATTTAAAAACGACTTCTCCCTGGATTTATTGTGTGGCAACAGCTGTGTCGGTAAAGATGATGATGATGCTGACTATCGGGCAGAAGCTGGATAATGCAGAAAGGTGCACATCGTTGTACAGTAGGTGGCGCTCTTGTGTCTTTTCCTTTATCAATTTTAAATTGTTCTTCAGCAACAGCTGTGTTCTTGCTGTAAAGGCCAATTGTGGTACATCAACACTTATAAAACATAAGTGTTGTTTTCTTTTCATCATCTAGTTTAGGGACAACATTATAAGCAAGTAAGTTAATAATACACCTTTAGAGTTATTCGTTGCTACAGGCATTGATTCATCCTTATCATACATTTGTATATATTTGTATATACGAGTATATTTTAAGAGTGACGCGATAGGAATGGTCTGTTTTATGCCTGTCTAGCACAGAGACAATGCCCTCCACAGTGGATGCTGGTACATATGCTATGTTGATGGAAGACAAATAGACAGATCTTATGTTCATATACACGTTTTTTTTTTTTACCAATCTGTGTTTATTTTTCCAACGTTATGTTTGTTTAGATTGTGTGGGAAAATGGTCCCTTGTTCAATGCAGAATTATGCAATCCTAGTCTCTGTCTTGGTGTCTGGATGCCTTGCATTCGCAGGCCCATCACTGGGCCACATCCTCATAGGCCTCTTCATATTCATTGCCATACAATAATCACAGATCAACAGGGCTGAAGTTCCCAAGTGAAACCCATTCTGACACATTGTTTTTGGGGCAGAATTCCTGTGGATTTTACAGTGGTGAGTTTTTTTTATACTATCCTTTGGATATCATTTATGATTTTACTAGAACAGGGGTTTAAAAATAAATTCTGCTCAAGACCCAAATGAGAAATTGACCAATGTTTCCATGACCCAAATCGCACTCCAACTACCAAAATTAAGAACAAGAATTGTGTTTATGGATGTATTCTCATAACTCACGGCCCACCTCTCACATGCACTGGGCCCACTTTGGTTCCCAACCCATAGTTTACGAAAACAAGTACTAGACAATCAAACACGTAATTAAGGCAAACAAAAACAAGCAAAAACAAGCAATTACTAACAGATTGAAGCTCTTGAAAAATATTATGTTTGTTAGACAATGACATTTGATTAAGTTTGTGCCGAACACTCAAATCTGTGCAGAGGATTTTGTTTTTTTGTTTTTAGTCGATTATGTTCACTGATACCCCATCTCTGCAGCCGCCAGCCAATCACAGTCATAACCAATGGTACTACATGTTCTCTGTTCTCTCCAACACTGTTCTCTCCTTCCTGAAGTCCCCCATTACTGCAAGACCCATCAATCACACCAATTTACTCAAGATGAAAGAAAGATGATTTAATCATCACCATGCAATTGCGTTGTAAAATCACCATTGTATTTCAAAATGTGAGAAGACAGCTTTATGCATGTTTCTCAATACATTGTCAATAGTACTTAAAGAGCCATATGGCACGTGTTATTCTGTTGATCATTCGAAAAACGAGATTTCAGTCTTTTTAAAATATTTTTTCAAATTGATTTAACCTTAGCTTGGAGTCTTGGAGATGTTTGACACATTTGGTTAATGATGTTTGTCCCCCATGCACTGTAGCCTATTTCACTTCCTCGAAATTCCCAGAATGAATGTAAGATAACTCAAGAAATCTGTAATACATTTTGACGTTTTTGCAGTGGATGTTTTAGTTGCACAATTTTACATCTAAGGTGTTTTTGGTGCAGTATTTCTCATGTAAAAAAAAAAATTTGCTAAATGTTGTCTGTCAACAAAGTCGGAGTTGCTGGGCAGGTCTGTCTCAAGGTCTATGCTATTGGATAGAATGCAATCACTGAAGCTGTTCACCACATGTTAGTGGGCAAATGGACATCATCAAATCAAAACCTAAACTCTGATTTAGACCAGACTGACTTTATGACCAAAATTATCATATTTACACTTTGTAGTCAATTTTGAGACTAGAATAACTGTTTCTGACTCATATCAATGCCACATAGGCCGTTTTCAAAGGGATTTGTTGCTTTTAAAGGCAGTCACTCTTTATTAAGGCCATGCAGTGCATGATGCCAGGCAGGAAGTAATTACAGCATCACTAAGAGGTCATTCCCATCTCCAAGCCTGTACTGTGCGCTGAAGAGATTGTCAAGTGGACTTAGAGGGGTTTACATTTCACATTCACGTTTGACATACAATTAGCCATACGAGCCAGCACAACATCCAAAGCCAACCTTATGTCTCACCAGTAAAACACAAGTTGTGTTCGAATACCCATACTGAAATACGGTATACTACATTCTTAATGAGTATACACTACATACTATATACTATTATTTCATTTTAGTATACTGTAAACGAATAGTACCCTTTCCGTTGAGTGTACTAGCTCTTCACCTGTCAACCGGAAGTTGATGCTGTTGCTATGCAACCTCTTGCTAGGTATTTAACATAACAAATTACCAGTTAAACATTTTACGACTTCGGGTGTGTTCACTTGTAAATTCAGAGCGTTCCGCTCTCGGAGTGCACACCGGACGTTTGGGCCAAGGTGTCACGACTTCCACCGAAGGTAGTTCCTTTCCTTGCTCGGGCGGTGCTCTGCGGGTCGGAGTAGCAGGTCTACTAGCCATCACCGATCCCTTTTTCCTTTTCTGTTTTTGGTTCTTTTCCACACCTGGTTTCATTTGCCTTCATTTCTGTGTGTATATATTTACCCTGTTGCCTGCCTAGGTTTGTGCGGGATTATTATTTTATTGTGATGTAGCTCGGTGAGGTTATGCCCTATTTCTTGTTTTCACGGATTTTTAAGAGTGTTCTCATGCGCCTGATTCTTTCACCTACCTCCTAACGCAACATTATCACACAAGGAGTAGGGTTGATTTGAGCGTTCTGACCTTATAATGGCAGTCAAGCACCCAAGCTAACATTGGCTAGCTACTTCCAGACACAAATGAGACCACTCTGACCATTTTACTCGCCCTAGCAGAGCTGGTTAGGCAGTTTTAATGTTATCCAGAGAATTGGTGGCTGTAACTGTGCTGCTGGCAACAATTTAATTACGTTTTTTTTGCCGAAGTGTACTGACATCGGCCATATTCAACGGGTGTGGAGCTCTCAAATTCATTATTCTGCGCTCTGGTACACTCAGACGAGAGTGCATTGAGAACGCACAACGACTATACTATTTAGCTAAGCTGAGAATGACGGGAATAATCAAGTCAATAATTGTTGGGTAGTTAGCCTATAGTTAATATAGTGGAAAGTTTAATGTATAATTAACAACATATCGGTACATACTGCTGTAATGATATGCTATGTGGTTCGTAAGGACAGTGTAGCTAACAAATTGTCAGCCAACGTAACCTGGACGGTAACTTGTTTGAAAAGTCATTACTTTATTACATTGCTAAACATTTTCTTAACATTTGTCATAATTAGTTAAAGCAATGAATTTGTATCTGCTCTCGTCGGACTTCGGCTGCATATTTTCCGCCATTTTCTTCAAATCTGAAAACAATGAAGCCATGCCCATTTCCTGAAGAATTGCATTATGGGCCCTAAAGTACAGAAATAGTGTCCTCTGCGTGTATACTTCATTTTTTGGCGAATTTAGTACGACATCCAGGAACTTTTGGCTTACTAACTATATCCATACTATGACCAATAAGCATACTATATACTCAATTTACGTCACAAATAGTATGGTTAGTGCAGTTAGTATGGGTATTCGAACACAGTAACAGTCTGACTTTTTCTTTGTTTGGGGATTTAAGTCTGTTGCGAGTACGCTTTGTCATCATACACCATTCACCTCTCTCTCTCTCTCGTGCTCTCAATCTCTCTCTCAGGCCCCTCACTGGTGCAGTCACGGAGTTATTGGAGACTGTGTTTACAGATGGGATGGGAATGCTGGAAACATGACCGCATCCTGAATCTGTCTCTGTCTCCCCTGGTCCCACTGGACTCAACACTGTGGGACCAGCTGGAATCCCGTCTCCCCGGTGACCCAACAGTGTGACGAACCATGAGCCATCACCATGACTATGATTCCAGCAGGAAGTGAGATGCGCCTTAGGGCTGATTTCCTGCTTCTTCTCTGTGGTCCACCATCATTCCATCACAAAGATGGAGCAGCCTACACTTTGTAGCTCAGTTGGTATAGCATGGCAGTGGTAACGCTAGAATCGTGGGTTTGATTCCCAGGACTACCCATACATTATGTATAATGTATGCTATGCACGTGTGACTGTAAATCGCTTTGGATAATAGTGTCTGCTAAATAGCATATTACAGTTTTTCTCAATTGCTAAAACACTAAAACCCATTGGCTGAACAAAGTTCTCAGTTGCCTGGACTCATTTACCTAATTATGCAGTCTGTTGTCAATACCTTAAACCATTTCACATGGTAAAACACAATTTGCAGATCTCAATTAGACTTTTCAGGAAAACTCTAAACACATTCTGCACCTTAATGCACATGTCATCCATACTGGTAAACACAAGTGGCAACAATCAAATACAAATAGAGAATATGTCATTGATTGAACACAACCACTCAAATTGATTTAACCTGTTTCAAATGATGCGACACAACCAATATAAGCCAGTTCAGAGAGCAAACAGGTTGTTGAAGGTGGGAAGGAGAAAGTCTGAGAATGGATAGAAGAAACAATGTGAGAGGACGAGGACGAGTGCGTATGAGAGGTGGGCGACGAGGAGGAAGAGGGCAAGAAAGAGGAAGAGGAGGACAAAGAGTGGAAATATCTGATGAAATTCGAGCAACAGTTAAAGACCATGTTCTTGTCCATGGACTGACAGAGGGAAGCAGGACTTAGAGTGCAACCCAATTTGAGCCGATTTTCTGTGTCCACCATAGTAAGGACATTCAGAGAAGAGAACAGGTATAGTATACCACTGTATTTTTGTAATTGCAAATTTACTGTACTACACTATCTGCAGCTGTTTCAATAGACATTTGTAAAGTTAATCACTATGTATTGTACTGCATGAATATGTTTTGTAACTGCACTACTTTTTGTAGAATTGCAAGGCTGCCACATGCAGGTGGAAGGACCGCTATATTCACTCAGGAGCAAGAGGCCGTTATAGTTGGCATGGTCCTTCAAGATAATGCAATACGACTCAGAGAAATCCAGGAACGAGTGATACAAGACAACACACACTTCCAGAGAATCGACAGTGTGAGCATTTCCACAATTGACCGTGTCCTCCATCGTAACAGGATGCGAATGAAACAAGTATACAGAGTACTACATCACCATGTTACACACCATATAACACCCAGCACCTTCTAAGATTTATTGCCAATCTAAGAGATATTTTATTTGAGCAGCAGGTTCAAGAGCAGCAGGGACAGAGCTAAATGAGAATCCCATTCCCACCTAGTGTGGGACAATGTCAGTTTCCACCGAGCTGCTCAGCTATGGGGATGGTTAACGTCAAGGGGCAGTTTATGAACTTGTACCTCCCTCCATACTCGCTTTTCCTGAATCCGATTGAGGAATTTTTCTCCTCTTGGAGATGGAAAGTGTATGATAGACAACCATACACCAGAGTAAATCTGCTGCAAGACATGGATTTAGCCTGTGGTGATATAGGTGAGGAATCATGTCAGGGCTGGATACGGCGCACAAGAGGCTTCTTCCCCCGTTGCCTCAGGAGGGACAATATTGCTTGTGATGTCGACGAAGTGCTCTGGCCTGACCCAGCCCAAAGACAAGAAGAAGCACATTGATCACGTTTACTCCTTTGATTTTTGTCCCTTTTAGTATTGTATACTGTAGTACAGTGCATTGTAGGCTGTATACTGTACAATGGACAAATTGTATGGCCCTGAACATTGTGCTTTCCATTTATTAACAGTACTGACTGCTCAATAGATTTTGACTGGTTGCAGGTTCATATCAACAAAGAACAAGAATTACAGTATCACAGAGACAAAGGACAAGTGTGTGAGATGCAGGGTACAGTACTGTAAAAATAGGGGAACAAGGAGGAGGAAGAACAAAAAACTAAATTGCGAAGAGCAAAGCAGAGTAGTATTTTCTGATCAATTTTGAGCTACTATGATAAAACATGTTTTCGTTCATCAAAAGACAATGACGGAAAAATATGAATATTTGTGTGTTTTCTATTTTTCGGTGTATTGTTTACTGACTGCTTGAGAGTGTATATCATTTTGATCACTTTGTTTATGATTTGAGAGCAGTGTTTAATTTTGAACACAGGTAAAACTGTTTTGAGGCGAATGTTTCATTTTGCGAGAGGAGTCAGAGGTTATGTAAATAGTGCTTGAAGATGAGGTTTTGTGTTTAATGTTTTCAGGAAATGGAGCAAGGTTTCAGAAATTGTGTTTTAGCAATTGAGAAAAACTGTATTTCAATATTATTAGATGTCAGATATCCCTGTGGCAGAACCCTTTGAAGAACCCTTTTGGGTTCCAAGTTTAACCCTCTGTGGAAAGGGTTCTACATGGAACCCAAAATGGTTCTTCAAGGGGTTCTCTCATGGGGATAGCCCAGTTGGGAACAGTGAGGCCTAAGGATTTATCTTTTCAATAATGTTTTAATGATATTCTAATAATATTATTATTTTTAATGATATTCAGATTTAATCTCTTTAGTTTGTGTTGGAAAGGAAAGGGTTAACACCGAAGAGAAAAAAAAAGATCCAATCAGGATTTTTCTTTGATGGTCTCCGGGGAGATAAAAGAAGTGACTTGAAGGAGTCGGAGGTTCACTCCAAAAAGTCCGCAGATGTGGTATTGTGGCCTACTGCAGCCGCTAGCTAGCTAGACCGTGAGAAAACTGCTACTCGCTATTGCGCACTGACCTGTCGGCCTTCTAGAAGGCAGACGATCCCATACGTTTTTGTAAAAACGGTCCCACCCATAAGTCAAACTGTGATTGGTTGATTCCACTGTCACTCAGAAATCCTGTCCTAATAAAGTTGAATGTAGGATGCCTTCTATCGACAGTGTCTTCAGAAAGTATTGATACACCTTGACTTGTTCCACAATTTGTTGTGTTGCAGCCTGATTTTTCTCTCTCACCCATCTACACACAATACCCCATAGTGACAAAATGAAAACATATTTTTTGCAAATGTACTAATAATTGCTCAAATATTGCTAGACAGACATTTTCAAGCCTTGCCATAGGTTTTCAAGAGTCACCCTGCTCAAAGGGATATTCAATGTCTGCTTTTTTTGCCCATTTACCAATAGGTGCCCTTCTTTGCGAGGCATTGGAAAACCTCCCTGGTCTTTGTGGTTGAATCTGTGTTTGAAATTCACTGCTCAACTGAGGGATCTTACAGATGTATGTGTGGGGTACAGAGATGTTAATCAAATCTTTTCTCCGGAAATTATTTAGACTTGCCATAACAAAGGGGTTGAAAACTTATTGACTCAAGACATTTCAGCTTTTCATTTTTTATTAATTAGCAAAAATGTCTAAAAACATAATTCCACTTTGACATTATGGGGCATTGTGTGTAGGCCAGTGACACAAAATCTCAATGTAATAAATGCTTTAATTCAGGCTGTAACATAACAAAATGTGGAAAAGGTCAATACTATTTGAAGGCACTGTAGCTTCTGAGGCCCTAGCCAATGGCTGTTTTTGTATTCTTATGATTGGGACCTACTTGCTTTGGGTAGATTTTTTTGGTTTTGTTTGGTATTACGTGTTGGAAGATTTTTTTCCCACACTGAAGGCCTACGTCCAATAGCCATGGTTCTCCACTGCGTAAAACCCTTTTAGGTTTTAGGTATAACCTTTTTTCTAAGAGTGTACAGTCTGTCTTGATGTTATGTTGCTTCCAAGGTCTCTGCTAATGCTCTTCTACATTTGTACAAAATTATATTACATTTTGCCCATACAGCGCATTTAGCTAATTTAATTATGCTGCAGTAGTTTATGTGTCGGGGGGCTAGGGTCAGTTTGTTATAACTGGAGTACTTCTCCTGTCTTATCCTGTGTCCTGTGTGAATTTAAGTATGCTCTCTCTAATCCTCTCTTTCTCTCGGAGGACCTTAGCCCTAGGACCATGCCTCAGGACTACCTGGCATGATGACTCCTTGCTGTTCACAGTCCACCTGGCCGTGCTGCTGCTCCAGTTTCAACTGTTCTGCCTGCGGCTATGGAATCCTGACCTGTTCACCGGATGTGCTACCTGTCCCAGACCTGCTGTTTTCAACTCTCTAGAGACAGCAGGAGTGGTAGAGATACTCTTAATGAGCAGCTATGAAAAGCCAACTGACATATACTCCTGAGGTGCTGACTGCACGCTTGACAACTACTGTGATTATTATTATTTGACCATGCTGGTCATTTATGAACATTTGAACATCTTGGCCATGTTCTGTTATAATCTCCACCCGGCACAGCCAGAAGAGGACTGGCCACCCCTTATAGCCTGGTTCCTCTCTAGGTTTCTTCCTAGGTTTGGCCTTTCTAGGGAGTTTTTCCTAGCCACTGTGCTTCTACACCTGCATTGCTTGCTGTTTGGGGTTTTAGGCTGGGTTTCTGTACAGCACTTTGAGGTATCAGCTGATGTACGAAGGGCTATATAAATACATTTGATTTGATTTGAATAGGAACCACCAAACTAGATCACAATGAAGCAGGCAGTAATAATTAAGCAATTTATATTACTGGCTAAAGGTTCCATTCTAACATGTCATATTAAATAGAAAAATACATATTCTGCCCAATGTACAGTACCAGTCAAACGTTTGGACACCTACTCATTCCAAAGGTTTTTCTTTTTTAAAAACTATTTTCTACATTGAAGAATAATAGTGAAGACATCAAAACTATGAAATAACACATATGTCCTAACCAAAAAGTGTTAAACAAATCAAACTATATTTTCTATTTTAGATTCTTCGAAGTAGCCCCCCTTTGCCTTGAAGACAGGTTTGCACACTCTTGGCATTCTCTCAACCAGCTTCATGAGGAATGCTTTTCCAACAGTCTTGAAGGAATTCCCACATGCTGAGCACTTGCTGGCTGCTTTTCCTTCACTCTGCGGTCCAACTCATCCACAACCATCCCAATTTTATTTATTTTATTTGACCTTTATTTAACCAGGCAAGTCAGTTAAGAACAAATTCTTATTTTCAATGACGGCCTGGGAACAGTGGGTTAACTGCCTGTTCAGGGGCAGAACGACAGATTTGTACCTTGTCAGCTCGGGGGTTTGAACTCACAACCTTCCGGTTACTAGTCCAACGCTCTAACCACTAGGCTACCCTGCCGGCTAATTTGGTTGAGGTCGGGTGATTGTGGAGGCCAGGTCATCTGATGCAGCACACCATCACTCTCCTTCTTGGTCAAATAGCCCTTACACAGCCTGGAGCTGTGTTTTGGGTCATTGTCCTGTTGAAAAACAAATGATAGTCCCACTAAGCGCAAACCAGATGGGATGGCGTATCGTTGCAGAATGCTGTGGTAGCCATGCTGGTTAAGTGTGCTTTGACTTCTAAATAAATCACAGACAGTGTCACCAGCAAAGCACCTCTACACCATCACACCACCTCCTCCATGCTTCACAGTGGGAGCCAAACATACTCACAAAGACACAGAGGTTGGAACCAAGAAATCTCAAATTTGGACTCATCAGATCAAAGGATAGATTTCCACCGGTCTAATGTCCGTTGCTCGTGTTTCTTGGCCCAAGCAAGTCTCTTTTTCTTATTGGTGTCCTTTAGTAGTGGTTTCTTTGCAGCAATTCGACCATGAAGGCATGATTCACACAGTCTCTTCTGAACAGTTGATGTTGAGATGTGTTTGCTACTTGAACTCTGTGAAGCATTTATTTGGGCTGCAATTTCTGAGGCTTGTAACTCTAATGAACTTATCCTCTGCAGCAGAGGTAACTTTGGGTCTTCCTTTCTAGTGGCAGTCCTCATGAGAGCCAGTTTCATCATAGCGCTTGATGGTTTTTGTGACTGCACTTGAAGAAACTTTCAAAGTTGTTTACATTTTCCAGATTGACTGACCTTCATGTCTTAAAGTAATGATGGACTGTCCTTTCTCTTTGCTTATTTGAGCTGGTCTTGCCATAATATGGAGTTGTTTTCTATGCAAATAGAGCTATCTTCTGTATACCACCCCTACCTTGTCACAACACAACTAATAGGCTCAAACATTTTGAAGGAAATACATTCCAATAAATTCCATTAACTTTTAACAAGGCCCATCTGTTAATTGAAATACATTCCAGGTGACTACTTCATGAAGCTGGTTGAGATAATGCCAAGAGTGTGCAAAGCTGTCATCAAGGCAAAGGGTGGAGAATCTCAAATATAACAGATATTTAGATTTATTGAACACTGTTTTGGTTACTACATGATTCCATATGTGTTATTCCTTCGTTTTGATGTCTTCTGTTATTCTACAATGTAGAAAATAGTACAAATAAAGAAAAACCCTGGAATGAGTAGGTGTATCCAAACTTTTGACTGGTACTGTGAATATTTTATACTTAAAATTATTCCACATTTCAGTTGTGTAAAGAGAAGGTATTCTAGTTGGATATCAGATTTCATGGAATGGATATGAACATGAAACCTTCGATGAAATGAATGGACATCTGTTGAAAACAACAGGTAAAAGCTTACAGTAATTTCAAGCTTGGGTTCATCAGCGAGTAATATAGTATACCAATGATAATTTGCATGACAATCCAAATGTACAGTAGTAATGCACGACAAAGTCATTACTCACAGTGTTAGTTATTTCTGATTGATATAGGACAACTGGGGCACACTAACACCTTGTCTTATCACTGAGGATATCAATCAAACGAAATGGCTCGAGATAGTTTCTCTCATTTTGTGTCAGTGTCAAGCCAGTGATTTGGTTTGTGGGAAACTTCAGAGGAAATTTCAGTTCAGAATGAACATGGGTTGATGATGCCAATGAATTAGCAAGGGAAAGCCTTGTTTCTGCAGTTTGTGTTTTATCTGTAGGTTGGAGAGACCTGTTTGTGGTAAGATGCAGTGTGATTTGTTTCCGCAGATTCTAAGCGGTGCTCACTAAAGCAAAGTGTGGGCTGTCATGCTAAGATTACACAAGCGTAATAATAGAGAAAGGACTGTTTTGGTTACAGCATGGCCATTATTATATCTGATTAAGAGCCCTACGACAACAACAACAACAACAAACATCAGTGGGCTAGGGCTGTGATATTTCACTGGTCGTTCTTTCTGTGACAAGATCTCCTTCAGAAATAACATTTTGTACAGACTCCAGGCAAACCTAGTGTGTGTCACTTGTTTATGCCTCCTCCTGAAGCTGCCACAATTAGGTGATTCAGAATCCATTTGAAGAAATAACTTCATCTAATTCAAATACTCATTTGTATATTGTCATAACAAAGTAGGTCACGAGGCTCGCTTTAAACCCCTTAATATCAATGAAAACATAACCTGCCTCTCGGAGATAAGAAGCCCATTGTATTTGAACTATTGACCTTGATCCTTTCCATGTCATTGAGCAACAGCCTTAACCCATGGAGGCAGAGCGAGAGGCTGCAGATGGCCCCAATCTGATCTGGGAAACATTTTACAGGCAGAGCTGTGATCACATCTGATTAGGAATCTCACTGGCTCATTAGTGGTGATGAGGGTGATGGCTGCCTTGCCCTGCTTACTTTAAATAGGCACATCATGCAGGACTTGCAATGCCATTGTAGTGTGGACCCAGATCACACTGCACTATTTTCATTGGGAGGAGTTGTCTCCCTGACATCTCAAGAACTACCACACTGGAACAATGTGACAGTCCCATCGACACACCATCAATATCGTGGTCCGTCAGCCACAGGGAAAACAATCCCCCCCCCCCCCCGCAGTGGAATTACCCATCATCCTCATTATCACATCAGTGAATGGTGTGATAAGCGGTGTGAAAGTCATTTGGAGTTTTATGTCTGATTTTCAGATATGACAGACAAGACCCAAGAAATGTTGATGGGGACATTAATCATAAGTGTTTGTTATTCTATCTATTCAAATAGGCACCAACTGCAAGACAACATACAGTAGTTTCAAGAGTATGACAATGAACATTGAAGAAGGACACAACACTGTTACCAGGTCCATGGTCAACACACTAATGCTTTTACGGCAACACATCAACCATAAAGTTGACCCCCCTCGGTTTCCTGACATTATATTTGTTCAAAGTACTGTTACATCAGACACAACACAATTGAAACAATGATATAATTTATTTCCCAGTGAAATTGTCGAACAAAACAAGTATTATTGTGCTTCACTCTCCGGCTGACAGAACACATTTGGGATTTTTGGAGCTGTTACGAGGCATCTGGAGCTCATTGAAAGAGAAATGTAAACATGTCGAATCCATGGTTAGATAACCTTGTCCCAACTAGAACACAAACCTACTATAGATCACAAGGAGAAAGAAACCGTTTGATGGCAAACATCCTTTGTTTCACATGGCATCACATCTATGCCACTGAACATACTATTGTCTTTCTTACGGTTGTCACAATGTACCCATGGTCCATCTTGATTTGATTATATTTGTCTATATCAAACACATTTCAATCACAGTTTACCATATGAGGTACATAATATGAGGTGTCATCCCCAAAACTAATAAAACAGCTAAAACATTACACATAATAAAACCTCTCCCATTTTCTATGCAACATAAACTGACCCACTTCCTCATAGTCTTGGGTTTTTCTCATGGCGGATCAGGATGGCTGTTCATTTCTTAACACTGAGTATGGTCATCTGAAGACACTCCTCTTTGAGGGCCACCAGCTCTGTCTTGTAGGTGCTGGCCTTGACCTCGCTGTACAGGCCCAGCTGCTTTTTGGTGGACAGTGGTGTCTCCAAGGTGAAAGATCCGGCTGCCAGTGCATCAGCTGGCGCGGGCGAGTTCCGCTTGAAGACACCCAGCAGGGTGGTGAGCGCGTGACCGACGTCATGTCGTGCGCCCTCGTTAACAAAACAGTAGAGAATGGGGTCAGCCACACAGTTCAGGCTGGTGAGCGCCAGCGCCACATGGTAGGCTGCAAACAGGTCCTCCTCTGCGCCACAGTCGCAGGGCTTCTGGAGGAAGAGGATGCTGCGACACAGCAGGAGCAAGTGGTATGGCCCGAAGCACAGCAATACGATCAGGATTAGACTCAGCGCCAGGCGCTTGATCTTCGCCTTCTCGTGACACTCCGTGGACACATTGCCGCGCACCGCCCGCAGAATGCCCCGGTACGCACCCAGCATGATCAGCCAGGGCACCAGGAAACCCAGAAAGGTCCGGTAAAGGTTCATGCCCGCCACCCAGTCTTGCATGGGGTACTTCTCGAAGCAGAAGGTGTGGTTGAAACGGTCCTGGAAGAGCTCGTCGTGGAAGAGTGGCGCAGAATTGGCCACTATCTCGATGGTCCACACCACGGAACTGACCAGCACGGCAGTTTTCACCCGCCGGACCTTGGCGAACTTGAGCGGGTAGGCCACGGCTAGGTATCGGTCGATGGAAATGCAGCAGAGGAAGGCGATGCTGACGTAGATGTTGGTGTAGAAGATGAAGCCGAAGAGCTTGCAGGAATTCTGGCCATGAATCCAGTCGTCGTGCTGGAGGAAGTAGTCGATCCATAGGGGCAGGGTGCCGATGTAGAGGAGGTCAGCCAAGGAGAGGTTGATCAAGTAGATGCCCAGCTCGTTTTTCTGCTTCACCTGCAAGTAAGCTGCCCACAGAGCCATGCAGTTGGTCGGCAGGCCCAGGACGATGACAATGATGTACAGCGTAGGCTGGAAGTACTGGTCGATCTTCGAGTCCACATTACAGAAGGAAATGTTGCACATTGTCCTCATATTCTGTAGGTGCATTGTTTATTTTGTGACTAAGCGTTTAAAGGGCCGGGACAATCCGACATGTTGTTGTTAATGAGAAGGAAAGAGGGAAAACGACATTCCGTTAAGTGACGTTTCCTTTTTGTTGTTGAGTAATTCCTTATATCCAGGCCTGAAAGCACACTTTCTCTCCAGATGGGCTTCACATGTCAAACAGATGTTTCCCATTTCACGGCTGGTCCCACACCTTTTTCGAATGAGGAAGAAGATGAGAGAAAAAAAAAGTGGTGAAATAAAACCCCTCTTATGAACAAAGAGCCAGGCCTCCACTCCGGCACAAGGACATCATAAATCTTGGAGAGATTATTGTCCAAGGTCTGTCGCTAGCTGTGGAGAGGGAGGTGGGGAGGTTGATGGGGTGTAGGGGGATGAGAGCTCTTCTGCTGGATGAGAGCTCTTCAAACGCCAAAGAACACACCCTTCCTCCAAGACTGTCACTGACGATCTGTGCCACGCACACAGCAGCAGCAGGCGATCTGTTAACAGGCCTCTTCGGCACTGCCCATCTAAAACAGAAGAAAGGAGAGTGTGTGAGATAGTGTGTATTGCCCGTTTCAGTTTTCCAACCCAGTTAGTTGTTCACATACAGTTGATGTTTATGCACTTGGATTGAATGGTCAGATCCTTACTCTATATCAGCTTTCTGTACCTATTGTTTCTGGTATCTACTCTAACCTTGAACTTACAATACTCCTCGCCTCTGCTTGTTTTCATGTTGAAGCCATAATGATTTATTCTTAGATCATTCCAGTCTGACCAACAGTCTCTCACACTCGTATGTTTTCACTCATAGTGTATGCATTACACAAGAGTATGAAAACATATTTGATACGAAAGTGTTTACTTTTCTATTGAAAACACAGCAATCACCGTAACCACAATCCAAGGTTCTCCTTCTTGAACAGAAATACTGACGGACACAAGGGACAGCCCTTTCTAATCCACCTGTCATGATTGGTCCAATTAGTCCCAATTCTGATGGAAACTACACCAATCCCTAGTAGTATAATATTCAGTGGTTTCGAACAGTAATTACGACCATGAAAGATACCATGCTAGTCTTTGTTGTGAAAGGAAGGTTGGGCCACTCCTATGGTGACCGTGTCAAATGCAGTTCAATAGGAACGATCCTTCTGATATTCAGCAGAATAACTGGGTTACAAAGCACGTAGTCAGCAAGCCATAAAAAAAGTGCTTAGCGTTACGGCTCCTGTTAGTACCCACAATAGGAGAGATAACATTACACAGTCATGGTGGCGAGGGACCAATAATGTAAATCATTCTCATCGGTTCACAAGTACGCCCATGTGTACGTGTGTGTGTGTTTGTATGGGTACTGGCAAGTCGAGATGCACCCAGAGGATTGTTGAAAAACTTATTTTGTGAAAGTACAAAGTGAGGGCTTTTCGAATTCCAGGTCATGGGGTCTGGGTTGACAAATGCTCCAAGCAGCTTCCAGCGTCTCATGGACCTGGTGTTGTCTGATTTAGGGTGGACAACATATTTGGTGTACTTAGATGACTTCATAGTGTTTGGTCGTACATTCCAAGAGCATGTGAAGCGTTTAGACAAGGTTTTCAGCAGATTGGAGCAGGCAGGACTTAAGGTGAAGCCATCTAAGTGCCACATGTTCAGGTCGCAGGTGAGCTACCTGGGACACATCATCTCGGGCTGAGGGAGTGTCCACTGACCCCATGAAAACAGAGACAGTCAGGTCATGGCCTAGCCTCAAGTCGCTGACAGAGGCAAGAAGCTTTCTAGGCCTGGCGTCATACTACAAGAGGTTCATAACAGATTTTGCAGCTATGGCGGAGCATTTGTACAGGTTAACAGATAAGGGGAAAAGTCCAAGCTTACCACATCCCCCATACTGGCTTTCCCGGGACCCAAATCTAGATTTCATCATGGATACCAACACATGTGACACAGGCATAGGGGGCAGTCCTCTCCCAGAAATACAAGGGTAGAGAGAGAGAGAGAGTAGTAGCATATGCCAGTCGGGCACGGTCAAAACAGGAGATGAAGTATTCAAATACGAAGAAGGAGCTTCTTGCTGTGGCAGTGTTTCCAACACTTTTTGCTGGAGAGGAAATTTCTACTGAAAACTGATCACAGCTCACTGAGGTTGGCTAGGGACAGTTGGCGAGATGGTTAGAGAAACTGGGTCAGTTTGACTATGACATTGTCCACAGACCAGGGAGACTGCACAGTAATGCTGATGGTGTGTCACGCCGACACACACAGACAGAGTTTGGACACAGCTGTCTCACAGGAGGCCACTGTCAATCTGAGAGCCATCGTAAACAAGCCTCAGGATGTCCCCATTGAGCCTGTAGCTGGAGCTCAAACAAGCCAGGCAGGATCCAGAAATGCAGCTTTCCATTTGGAAGCACAGGATAGAGACCCAGTGGTCTTCCAGTTAAAGACATGGAAAACAAGAGGGTAGAGCAGAGCTCCCTGTGGAGTTGCAATCGGAGCCAAAGTTTAGGCCTTTCAAACAAGTGTGAGGGGCATTACATGTGAATAATAAGGTGTTATGCCTTAATAGTCAAAACTATGAGACAGATGACACCTGCCTGCGCCATCCAACATCACTACTCTGGACGGTTCTGACTTAGAATATGTGGACAACTACAAATACCTAGGTCTCTGGTTAGACTGTAAACTCTCCTTCCAGACTCACATCAAACATCTCCAATCCAAAATTAAATCTAGAATTGGCTTCCTATTTCGCAACAATGCATCCTTCACTCATGCTGCCAAACATACCCTTGTAAAACTGACCATCCTACCGATCCTTGACGTCATTACAAAATAGCCTCCAATACCCTACTCAATAAATTGGATGCAGTCTATCACAGTCCAATCCGTTTTGTCACCAAAGCCCCATATACTACCCACCACTGCGACCTGTACGCTTTCGTTGGCTGGCCCTCGCTTCATACTCGTCGTCAAACCCACTGGCTCCATGTCATCTACAAGACCCTGCTAGGTAAAGTCCCCCCTTATCTCAGCTCGCTGGTCACCATAGCAGCACCCACCTGTAGCACGTGCTCCAGCAGGTATATCTCTATGGTCACCCCCAAAACCAATTCTTCGTTTGGATGCCTCTCCTTCCAGTTCTCTGCTGCCAATGGCTGGAACGAACTACAAAAATCTCTGAAACTGGAAACACTTATCTCCCTCACTAGCTTTAAGCACCAGCTGTCAGAGCAGCTCACAGATTACTGCACCTGTACATAGCCCATCTGTAATTTAGCCCAAACAACTACCTCTCCCCCTACTGTATTGATTTATTTTGCTCCTTTGCACCCCATTATTTCTATCTCTACTTTGCACATTCTTCCACTGCAAATCTACCATTCCAGTGTTTTACTTGCTATATTGTATTTACTTCGACACCATGGCCTTTTTTTTGCCTTTACCTCCCTTATCTCACCTCATTTGCTCACATTGTATATAGACCATTGTATATAGTATGTGCAAAAGGTGCAAGGGTATTTTAGCACTGTAAGAGAAGCTGTAAAGAGAAATCACCTAAAAGCCACAGGTAAACAAAAGCAATACTTTGATCTGAATGTGACACCCCAGAGGTACGAAGAAAATGAATATGTTTGACTTAGAGACTACCAGAGGAAAAAGGGGTTGTCCCCCAAACTGATAAAGAAACTCAAAGATCCTTTCAAAATCGCAAAAAAACTGTCAGATGTGCTGTATGAAGTAGTACAGTGTAATGGACCTTATCATGCCGTGGTACAGTACAACAGGCTCAAACCTTACTTTGGGGTTGTTTCAGAGCATGAGGTCCCTGGCACGGGACAAGATACTGAGTTGAGCATTGACTCATTTGTGCCTAATCAGTCATACTAGCTCTCAAGGAAACCGGATGCTCTGAGGAAAAAGCAACCAATGTTGCCTAGGTTACCCTTCAGGAGAAGGATGGTGGACATTGTGAGAGTGTGGGCTCCAAGGGATATTAATACCTCAGTGGAACGGGGCACTGTCAGGACTGAAAGCTCAGTCAACGACAGAGAGACTCATACCACACAAACGGACGTGAACACCGAGTTGCCCCGTGCACCTGATAGAGAAAGTGTCTCCTTTGAGAAGATCACATGGGTCATGGTGGTTAGACCCAAAATAACTATTAGGAGGCCTGTTTTGAGATGTCACACGGTCAAAGCATTCTGAATGTGTTTGGTTACTGGATACTTCTCAGAGGGTATTTTCTGTGTGTTTGTCCAGGTTATTAAACAGGGTGTGTTCAGTTTAAGAAGGGGGTAACGTAATGTTTTACATAATTGAAAGTCTCTCAGCCTATCACACTATGTTCAGGGATGATAACTGCTGAGGGCCTAAAAAGGTGACACTTTTTTGTTGTTGCACTGAAACGTGCAAAAACATCCCTGCTAGGGGGAAATGCAGATTTGAACTAATTCAACACCAAAATAATATTATCTACATGATCAGTCTGTGTGTAAAATAAAAAGTGGTTCATGTGAACCTAAGTCACAGCTAAAAGAAAATGTAAAGAAAGCATTCCAATGGTATTTGTTGCCTAGACTTTACTGCAAGTGACACTCATGTCTTGAGAAAAAAAACAATACACTAATATTGCAGTTAGCCATGACAGCCTTTATAACAGAACACTAGTGACCACACACGTGAATATTGCACTTGGGGGAAAAAACATCTGGAAGTAGAAATAGAATGAAACAAACAGGCATTCTATTTGTGCTCTATTATACTGGCCACTATGGACATCGATCAAGTGCACAAGGCTACATGTGTGCAAAAATAACGCTCACCGAGTTAAATAACACTCACCCCCCCCCCCCCCCCCACACACACACGTGTTACTGTCAAGTTCTACACAACAAAAACAATATAGTCGGGCTACACTGCACATTATTACATTGTACACTTTCTGCCTCTGGACATCTGTTCTACAATGTGCCAGCAAAAGTGAGAAAGAGGGATAGTGTGTGGTGTTCCTTTCACCTCTATAGTGACATCCATCTGAAGCTAGGCCCTGCTCCAGCTACACTTGTTTAACAAGCAACGCCTCATTTACACCTAATTCTCTCATTCTGAAAATTAACCACATACTGTAGAGGGAAAACATTAGTTAACAGGTTAGTTGGTTTGCTAGTTAACATTTCACACAGATTGCCAGGATCCAGTAAGCAACCAACGTAACGCATTAGTTATAGTTAACACTAAAGTGAATTGGTTATGTTACCAATGTTAGCTCATCTGATGTTGTAACGTTAGCTAGCTGTCTGACTTTATTAGCAAGCTAATTTTTACATCATGAACTCAATTATTTGATCATATAGGTTGGCTAATGTTGCTTAACATTTCTCTGGTTAGCTAACAAAGAATTTGATCCAGCTAACAAGATATTTAACAATGTTAATCCTTGTTCCACCACACTTTCTCCCTCACCTCAAACTTTCAAAATACCAGTAGTTTTTCATTTACAGCTCATGAAGTACGCTTAATCACATTCTCACCCCCGCCTCTGTGGTCAGGCTTCTCAGTTAATGTTACACCTTCGTTATCGTTCAGGGAACAGGCTGCTGTAACTGGCAAGCTTCATTTCCAGAGCGCGCGCTGATGCTGTAACTAATAAATTGGTTGTCTCTTCTTTCTGCAGCCGTGTGCTGCATTCTGTTGTTACGTTAAGCCAGCATTGCTCCAAACATGCATCACTCGCTCGTTTACAGCCAGTAGTGATCCAAATCCCCAACTCACCCAAACTTTTCTCATCGGATCTACACGAATCACGTAGGTCATCTATTTTGGTATCAAAACGGCAAATTCCGCCGAAAGGTGACTAGTTTGCATCCCTGGATGTCATGCAAATTAGTTGCTGTATGTGCGGTTTTTGGGAAGTCATTGTGTACACTGTCTGTCTGTTCATCCAATTAAAATTGCTTGATTATTCCATGGGAAATCAGTGTCCTAGAATGTTTACGCTAGTCAACATGCGAGTTTCATTGGCCTTACAGGTTCGATTCATTATTTTAGGGTTATTTTAGGTCTTGTTTCAAAGTTTTCACAGATTTAAAGCTTATGTTGATCTGGTTTCTTTCTAGGAAACAAATATGAACACTGACACTAAAGAATGTGGATTGTGCCTACAGTCAATTTCAAATGCTTATCTCAGTTTGTTCATGCGAGGGAGGAATCGTAACACTGCAATGTCAACTACAATATAATGTAGTTGTGACCTCTACCTGACCCTGGGACAAACTGGACTTAACATGCTTAGTGTTTGGTTGACTTTGAAGTTAATCATGCACAGGTTATTCTATTAATGTTCTTTAATGAAGCCAGTAGGTTACACACCCTGGTGATTATTATTGTATTTTAGACTGTGTTATTATTATATTACTTCGACTGTGTTGACAACTCTTCCTTCATGGCTCAGTGACCACACTGATGTTATCAGCACACCTGCGATAGTCTTTTGAAGGTTGCAGGCGTACTGATGACATTCATCAGGTTCAACATCTGCCAACAGCTCGCTTTTGGCTTATGAGCCTCAGCCTGTATGACGTGACTCATCAGAAGGGTGTTTTGTCCTGTGTCCTCATACCTGGTCAGTCAAGCCCAGAGACCTGATTGGCTGGATGACACATGGAATTGTGCTCTGGATAAACCTGTGCCATATTGGACACATATTCCGTTCAACTGATTTTAGTCTGTAGCTCGTTTGTTTACTTTTGTGTCACAGGTGTCCATTGTCAAGGGGGTATATGTAGGATGCCTTTCCCTGTGTATATTCAGCTATAGTTTGTGTGAGAGTGTGTTCTCACACCATAATACAGTGTGTAACTGCAACTAATTGAAAACATTCATGTGGATCCTTGATGAACGATGGATCCCAACTTAACTAAGTCTAATTTCACAATGTCATTGTGAGCCCCACCACGATCTTGGTGTCACCTTTGTGTAGAAGTTATCATGATGTCCTAACTCACACAGAGTGCTGTTGGTCTGTGCCATTGTACACTGGTAATTGGGACACATGAAGGTCACCCTGTATAATGAATGAATAACAGTCCAGACTTTTCCATAGAACCACAGGTTTCACACTGTGATTAAGTACTCTAACAAAGAGTGCTCTAACAAAGTGCTCTAACAAAGAGTTAAGTGCTCTAACAAAGAGTGCTCTAACAAAGAGTTAAGTGCTCTAACAAAGACTGCTCTAACAAAGAGTTCAAACGTTACAGGAACTTC
Source organism: Oncorhynchus mykiss (assembly GCF_057628025.1). Taxonomy (NCBI): domain Eukaryota; kingdom Metazoa; phylum Chordata; class Actinopteri; order Salmoniformes; family Salmonidae; genus Oncorhynchus; species Oncorhynchus mykiss. The sequence continues at coordinate 10,377,289 of NC_143048.1, forward strand.
CCAGTGTGCATTTCTGGATGTAGAGTGGTTTAACCATGAAAACAAAAGCTGATGGACCTAACATAGGGAGAAAGCTCTCACTCAGACACAAGATTACAATGTTTTCTGGAGCATCAGAAACTAGGTGGTGGTTAGCCAAAGACTCAGGTTGACAGTGAAACACTGGAGTAAAAGTACTATTCCTCAGTGGCGAAGTGTCATTTCACGTTTTGCATGTTATTTTGGTAATAATACGTGTCACATATAAGTTTGCAAACAATGTATTTAGTTAATAAAGCCGCATACAAACCGCATTACTCAAGATTTTTGCTATCTTGAGTAAGGCAACTCCAAAATGCAGGTGTTTCAGCCTAGCTCTGTCACGCCCTGGCCACCGCGGAGAAATGCCCACCCAGACCCTCCCCTATAGGTTCAGGTTTTGCGGCCGGAGTCCGCACCTTTTTTTTGGGGGGGGGGGGGGGGGGTACTGTCACGCCCTGACCTTAGAGCTTTTTATGTCTCTATTTTGGTTTGGTCAGGGTGTGATTTGGGCGGCCATTCTATGTTCTTTTTTCTATGTTTTTGTATTTCTTTGTTTTGGCCGGTATGGTTCTCAATCAGGGGCAGCTGTCTATCGTTGACTCTGATTGGGAACCATACTTAGGTAGCATTTTCCCACATGGTTTTTGTGGGTAGATCATTTCGGTTTAGTGTTTTGTAGCTTACAGGACGGCTTCGGTTATTCTCTTTGTTATGTTTGTTATAGTGTTCAGTTCCAATAAAATGCATGAACTCTTACCACGCTGCGATTTGGTCCGATGAGTCCTCTTCCTCTTCTTCAGACGACGAATACCGTTACAAGCTAAATGCTTTCTGTGATGGTGGGGCAGCCAGCGGAAATACAGAGCGTAGGTTTGGTAATGTTCTAGTTGCGCCGTGATTGGCTCAGTGTTCTGTCACTCATGGGGACACTACGTCACCGCAAAATCTGCGGGGAGAGCTCAAAAATTCAAGCCCTTTGGGTGCTGCCAGAGAGTTACATTAGTTGTGCCCATCCAAGAAGGCATTAGTTGTGCCCATCCAATAATTATATCTACAATATATCAATCTTAGCTATCAAGCTAGCTGTCATCATCAAGAATCAAGTCGACAATCTACTGGCAAATCCTTTTCAATCCTTGTCATATGAAGAGAAATTAGATATAAAATGTCTCGGTGCTCATCGGCCATTGTACATAAACATTACACAACTAGTCAGAAATCGCAAATTCAACAATGAGTGGTTTGGAAGGAAGCAGTGGCTAACTGCAAGCATCTTAAAGTAATCATTGCTTCCCCTGCCTGCTATTCAGTGGAGAAGGTGTTTGGTCCAAGTCTGAGTTTAAGGATTTAAAAAGGTCTGTCTGAAAGCGTTTCAAAACATGAGAATTGTGCATCACATATAAACAATGCTGTTAAACTGGGATTACTGGGGAAATCAAACGTTGTGGCTCAGCTAGACACTGCATATAAAACGAGGCATCAACCTTCACAACCAACAAACGGAGGAGAATAGGTACACGCTTGACAGAATTCTAGCATGCATTAAATTGTGTGGCAATTACGGTGCCATGACGAGTCGGCCGGCTCCTTGAGCCCAGGCGTTTTCAGGTGTATTTTTGAGACCATGCGTGAAGGAGATTACAGGCTACAAAGGCATTATCACGACCAACCAATTTCTAAGGTTACATCAAGCACGATCCAAAACACACTTTTGGATTGTATGTATGAAGTGTACAGAGAAGCTATGGCTAAGGAGGTGTCTGAGACTCATTTTGCGTCTGTACAGGCAGTCGAGACCACTGATGTCTCCTGTAAATCATAGATGGTAGTAGTGCAGCACTATTACCATGTGACCAGACCACAGTGTGTGTGGAGAGGTTTTTGAAGTTTGAAGTCCTAGCGCCACTGAATGTCAAGGAGAAGCTGGTTGCACAAATGTACGTGGTGTCCAAATGCTACTGAAGGAGACTTATCCAAACGCGTCATTTGTGCACTGTTTCGGGCACACCAACTGAATCGAACACTTCAGCAACTTTGTGCAGGGAGAGTGAGTGTGCTTAGTGTTTTTGGCAGACCAATCCTCCTTTTCCACCCAAAAGACTCTCTGCTCTCGCTGAATCAACGAACAGGTCACCAGGCCACTGGGTACACGATGGAACTTCAAAAGCAGAACCGTCAATGATGTGTGGGAGGAGCGTGGGGCACTGGCCCAGTGCATGGAGGACATCCACACGCAGCCTGGATGGGATGAGATCATCATCAGCGAGGCTTATGGCCTGCCCATGAAACTCAAGAATCACACATTTCTGCAACTGCTCGAGTTATTTTCCTTAGTCATGCCAGAGATGGATGTTTTGTACAACATAATGCAGAAACGAAACATTGATGCAGAAGGAATCGCCAGAGCAATCAATAACTTCAAGGTGAACATTCAAAATATTTGCGAGCAAACTAATGCACTGGTCAAAGGACATGTTGATGCCACTGAGCCAAGGCGGAGCAAACTTAACCCTGCACCCGTGATGAAGGAGGCATGCGACACAACCGCTGCTCATGTAAGAAAGGTTTTCTGAAAATAACTACTTAATTGCAGCAAAGTTGGTGGACAGCTCATTTTTCTCCCAGTATGTTTATTGCTTTCTGACGGCAGAACTCCAGTGTGCTACCAAACTATGGCCTTTGGGCAACCAGGAGAAGTTGAAAACGGAGCTGTCCACTCTCTACCGGCATCCTGAGCTGCACACTGGAAAGACAGCACTTTCTTTACTTAAATCACTCAACGAGAACAACCTGCAGGAGGCCTTGTCTGAGATGGGTCTCTCTTCTCAAAATCATCATCACCACTCCGATGACAACCGCCGAGTCAGAGAGAAACTTTTCCCCCCTTAAAAAGATCAAAACAACTCGCAACTCCATGGGCGAGAAAAGGTTAAATGCATTGGGCCATGCTGTCAAACCAGCATGACTTCATCCAGAGAATGCCAGACTTTGATGACTAACTAATTGAGAAGTTTGCCCACGAGAAGGACCGCCTTGCCAACTTCCTGTTCAAGACAGCACAGCACAACAATGATGAGTCCATAAATATGTCTAGTATGCTGCTACATAAGTGATGTAATATGCCAGGGAGATATGTATACTGTAGCTAAGAAAGTAATACTAAGTATGTTGTGTAGTACGTAGTTAGTAGCCTATGTGTCTCACCCTAAGAATTTGGTCCCTTCCCTCCTTCGAACTTAGCCTACTGTTCTGACTTGGTGGTGCACATCTAGCCTATAGCTAGTTTTAGAGAAATGTCATCATTGAATATTGCAACAGATTTCATTGCCTGCTTACCTGCCCCCATTGTAATAGCTTTCATTGTCTGCCCTATGTGCCCCCGTTATTTATCCTACGGTTCGGACTTGGTGTACATTGAGAATACTCTAAGAACAGCCCATATTCAGAATTACAGTGCCTTGCGAAAGTATTCGGCCCCCTTGAACTTTGCGACCTTTTGCCACATTTCAGGCTTCAAACAAAGATATAAAACTATATTTTTTCGTGAAGAATCAACAACAAGTGGGACACAATCATGAAGTGGAACGACATTTATTGGATATTTCAAACTTTTTTAACAAATCAAAAACTGAAAAATTGGGCGTGCAAAATTATTCAGCCCCTTTACTTTCAGTGCAGCAAACTCTCTCCAGAAGTTCAGTGAGGATCTCTGAATGATCCAATGTTGACCTAAATGACTAATGATGATAAATACAATCCACCTATGTGTAATCAAGTCTCTGTATAAATGCACCTGCACTGTGATAGTCTCAGAGGTCCGTTAAAAGCGCAGAGAGCATCATGAAGAACAAGGAACACATCAGGCAGGTCCGAGATACTGTTGTGAAGAAGTTTAAAGCCGGATTTGGATACAAAAAGATTTCCCAAGCTTTAAACATCCCAAGGAGCACTGTGCAAGCGATAATATTGAAATGGAAGGAGTATCAGACCACTGCAAATCTACCAAGACCTGGCCGTCCCTCTAAACTTTCAGCTCATACAAGGAGAAGACTGATCAGAGATGCAGCCAAGAGGCCCATGATCACTCTGGATGAACTGCAGAGATCTACAGCTGAGGTGGGAGACTCTGTCCATAGGACAACAATCAGTCATATATTGCACAAATCTGGCCTTTATGGAGGAGTGGCAAGAAGAAAGCCATTTCTTAAAGATATCCATAAAAAGTGTAATTTAAAGTTTGCCACAAGCCACCTGGGAGACACACCAAACATGTGGAAGAAGGTGCTCTGGTCAGATGAAACCAAAATTGAACTTTTTGGCAACAATGCAAAACGTTATGTTTGGCGTAAAAGCAACACAGCTCATCACACTGAACACACCATCCCCACTGTCAAACATGGTGGTGGCAGCATCATGGTTTGGGCCTGCTTTTCTTCAGCAGGGACAGGGAAGATGGTTAAAATTGATGGGAAGATAGATGGAGCCAAATACAGGACCATTCTGGAAGAAAACCTGATGGAGTCTGCAAAAGACCTGAGACTGGGACGGAGATTTGTCTTCCAACAAGACAATGATCCAAAACATAAAGCAAAATCTACAATGGAATGGTTCAAAAATAAACATATCCAGGTGTTAGAATGGCCAAGTCAAAGTCCAGACCTGAATCCAATCGAGAATCTGTGGAAAGAACTGAAAACTGCTGTTCACAAATGCTCTCCATCCAACCTCACTGAGCTCGAGCTGTTTTGCAAGGAGGAATGGGAAAAAAATTCAGTCTCTCGATGTGCAAAACTGATAGAGACATACCCCAAGCGACTTACAGCTGTAATCGCAGCAAAAGGTGGCGCTACAAAGTATTAACTTAAGGGGGCTGAATAATTTTGCACGGCCAATTTTTCAGTTTTTGATTTGTTAAAAAAGTTTGAAATATCCAATAAATGTCGTTCCACTTCATGATTGTGTCCCACTTGTTGTTGATTCTTCACAAAAAAATACAGTTTTATATCTTTATGTTTGAAGCCTGAAATGTGGCAAAAGGTCGCAAAGTTCAAGTGGGCCGAATACTTTCGCAAGGCACTGTAGGTCTCTCTCATTACTATCTTATTAATAATTTTAGGCAATGTTAGAATGATGCATTTCATTGTTTTTCTTACTTTGTGTGTTATAGTTAGCTCTGGTGCTTTTCTCTGCGAGGAGGGTGGTAAGTTATAGACCCAACAGCATTATATTACAGTATCCCCTCCCTGTAACCATGGTTGCCAGTGACAGTCTCTTCCTATTCAAATACTTTTGTTCAGCAAAAAGTTCAGTAATAGACCCATGTCATTCCAGATCATATTGCGAGGGCTGTTTTGTTTGCGCAATACGCTGTCAGTGCGTCTATATGTTGTCTACAAAAGTGGATCCTTGTGATTGTATTGTCCTTCCTTTAGTCCACATAGGACTAATAAAATACTTCAAATGGTAGGCTAATAGCCGAGTCTGGGTCTCTCTCTCTCTCTCTCTTTCTCTCTCTCTCTCTCTCTCTCTCTCTCTCTCTCTCTCTCTCTCTCTCTCTCTCTCTCTCTCTCTCTCTCTCTCTCTCTCTCTCTCTCTCTCTCTCTCTCTCTCTCTCTCTCTCTCTCTCTCTCTTTCTCTCTCTCTCTTTCTCTGGTGACTTAAAGAAGAGTAAAGTTAAGGCCTCAACATCTGAATTTTGGTCGCTGTCCATTTCGAAATTGCTGAACTAATAGGCCTAACTCTTCGCAGCTCGTTTGCTTGCACTTGCTTATACTTAGAACAAAGTGTTAATTATATCAGAACGAACACTGTGAACGTGAATGTAATAATGTTTGAGTATGGTTCAAAAATCAAAACGCATGTCGACATTCATTATTATTGAAGGAGAATGCGGCTTTTATCCATATTTATGGAAGCAAGTCAGCCATAAGCTCCACTCTTGGGACAGCTTGATGTAGACCCTGAAAGTTTGTGGTCGCTGTTTGTAACTGTTATAATGCATTTCATGTATTGTTTGGAGTTGTGCAGTGGCTTTGCTGGCACACATCTTAAAAAATGGGTTGTTTGCCCCACCAAGCCCGACATGCTAAAATCACCACTGCTACTCCTAATAATTCAATGCATAAACACAACAACACAAGTAAATCCAGGACAAAGGGACCTAGACATAGTCGTCTTAATCTTAACTCATTAGACTCAATACTGTACCATCATGAAAGAGTTAAACATGATATGTAGCCATAGGAAAAACACTAGGATACATCTGAGATTAGCATCTATTTGGTTAGCTTAGTTTAACTAATCCTAATGTCAATGAAAACAGAGATTGCACAGTATTGAACTCACTAAACACATTGGCCTTTCTTTGTTTCCTTGGTTAATTTAGGTTAGTGGAGCATTAGCTTCAGGTTAGTCAGGGTTCACACAGCGGAAGAACAGCAACCTCCAAACACCTGTGAGTTATTTATTTTAAACATATCAGATAACTGTGATTTATTGTTCACAGTTACTGTACATCTATTTGACCAACCTTCAAATGTTTCATAATGGTGACTTGCGATCTTTAGATTCAACAACAATCACCATTTTACCGCACATGAATACTGTAGGTGCATTTGTTCAACTGAATTAGCAGGGTCCCCTGGCCAATGTTCAAAAGGCACATATACTTAAAACTGCCTAACACTGTTAAGCCTGAAAACCAGTTACCATAATATCATCATTTGATCTATTTCAGCCCGGGAGAAGTTGTCAGTGTTGCTTGGATTGGGATGGGAAGCACAAAATGACGTGAGCCTCTTTCAGACAGGTCTATCTCCCATGGCGATGGCTGTCCAAGTCGCACAGCAACCACTCAAACGATTATTTTTCTGACAGACAAAAGAGTAACCCTTTTGGTGAACCCTATGGTGAACGGACAATTGAGAAGCTAGCGCCACAATAGACAGTTCATAAACAATTTATTTTGCTTATGACTTGTTTTCATAAGGAAACTTTGAGATTGTGATAAACTTCTGTACTGTCTAAAGAATAATTAGTTTGACACAAGTGACATGGGGAATACACTCCAGGTAATATATGATTCTATGATCAGATTTCTCCTAGTCCAATCCTTACCTCAAAAGTAGATCGACCCCACTCCAGATAAGTGCCGATAGGCAATCTATACCGTCACCATAATGACCCAACATCACTTAATATTAGCAATGGTAAGGAGGGTTGTTCCCTTCCTGTAACACAGCCAGTTGGACAAGTGACATTACAAGTTGGACAGTGTCACAGGCATTCGCAAGTCTGTGTTTTGGACAGGCGTCCCAGTGGACGGCCCAGTTGGTCCCAGTTTAATAATGAGTCTAAACACATAGGCTTCCCGATGGCCTCTGCGAGGACCCTTCTCTGTCAACTCCCTTAGGTCTGGTGGGAAAGACCCTGAGTTATTGAATCAGTTTCATAACAATAAACACAGTGGGGGTGGTGAGCACGAACCTGGCATCCTTTTAATCAGCCACCAGCAATGCCCGGGAGAGGCGCTTCTGTTTCCCCCTCACTTTAACGAGAGAGAGCGAGCGAGAGAGAGAGAGAGAGAGAGCGAAATAGGATGACGGGTCTAAAATTGAGCTGCATGATTATTCATTCATTAGGGCAGATTAGTGAGAGGATACTACAGTACGAGAGGGCTTGGCAGGTCTCCTAAACAGGCAACAAACAGAGGGGTCAGCTAAGGTGTATTTGCATTCAATTGAATGCATAAGGCACAGGGAAAGGTCAAAGGGATAAAGGGATCATGTTGACTGCACCTCCCTGACTCTGGTTTCTGAATAACTTTGACTTTGTATTCTAATGGGAATGCATTCATTCCACAGCTGTGATTAAGACATGGGTTCATCAGATAGTTATGATTGTGAGATGATAAGCATTCAAATAATCAATCAAAGTGCAAAAAATATAAATCTTAAAAACATGAAATGTACATTATTCTGGTATGTGTAATTTCATCCCCCAAATATATACTTGATTACCCACTTGTTAGGCAGGGGGTCTGGGGGACCAAAAAATTATTTTGAAAAAACGTTTTAATGACTAGATTACTAATCCTTCCCTGAAAATCCCACCCTCCATAATTAATTGACAGGTCTGAAACTCTACCAACCCTGTGACTCACAAATATCCTGCTCCTTCCCTGACAATCCCACCCACAGCAATAGATTGACAGTCCAAACTGTTAAAATGTGGTCAGGATAACGCAAGACAATGAGGAAATTAAATTGAAAATGGGAGTAATAACATTGTTTTACCCAATAAGAATTAGAATGATGTACTGTACTTGGTAGTTTAAGAAAATACATTGTTAAATTGCACATTGTCTTATTGTCACAAAATAATGCAATCACAATAATGTAGTACAATTAGAGATGTGAATGTTGATTTATCTTTCAAAATGTGTCTTTCTCAATATGGCAGTGTGTCACGCCCTGACGTTTTATTTCTCTATTTGGTTAGGTCAGGGTGTAATTTGGGTGGGCATTCTATGTTTTCTATTTCTTTGTTTTTGGCCGAGTGTGGTTCCCAATCAGAGGCAGCTGTCTATGGTTGTCTCTGATTGGGAATCATACTTCGGCAGCCTTTTTCCCACCTGATGTTGTGGGTCATTATTATTTTCTGTGTGTGCCACGGTTGCGTCACGTTCGGTTTCTGTCTACCTGGGTTTTTTTTGTAGTAAAGGTTTCACTTTATTAAAGATGTGGAATTATATGCACGCTGCGCCTTGGCTCATCTATGACAGGGAGTTTGAAGACAGTGAACATGACACAGTGTTATCTGGTCGGGCATTGAACAAGAACTGTCAACTTGAAAATGCAAACTAGAGGGTTGCATTTAAATGTGGTCACATAGTAATATTATTTTTAACGTATTATGAATTTATCATTATAAAATGTGATTTTTTTTAAACAGCTATATATATATATATATATATATATATATATATATATATATATATATATATATATATACACATAAATTGCTGCCCTGAATCTGCAATAGAAATAATAAAGTTCGGGCAATATGGGTCAACGGTTTGGTTTAGAGCAGGGGTCTCCAACCAACCTCATACCAATTTTTACCATGCTACTCATATACAGCCTGCATATTTTGTTATTGTGTGGGCCCGATTTGATGAATAGAAACAATGAACAGCACTGCATACTGTAATTGTGTTTTGGTTCTTAAAACCACACAATTTGAACAAAAATCATTATAAATATTGCCATTTTAAGATGAGGACATTAAAGGGTTTTATATTTGAACAAATATGTAGCATGCAGTTACAGGACTAGACTACTATAAATTATTCTCCAATTATTTTTTAATTGTAATTCTGTTTAATAAAGGCCTTTTAAACAACACAGTAGCCTACATAGTTGACAACAAATCGTGAAGAAACAGAATAATCATGAAAAGTATCAGGAATAACCAAAGGGTAGTCTCAGCAAGCACATTAAATGACCATCCTGCTCCCCCCGACATCGTTGTTTTGTGCTGTTGTTTGAAGTGCTGTCACATTACAGTGTCACCATGACAATGTTTCAAATGAACTTGTCTCAGCAGCATACACATTTCATGCAACGAGAGTAGAAATGGCTAATTTGGTCGATATTACTTACCAAGCCAAGAAGAGCTGTTTTATAGAGATACAAATACCCTGTACTTTTTTGTGCTGTTGTTTGAAGTGCTGTCACATTACAGTGTCACCATGACAATGTTTCAAATTAACTTGTCTCAGCAGCATACACATTTCATGCAACGAGAATAGAAATGGCTAATTTGGTCGATATTACTTACCAAGCCAAGAAGAGCTGTTTTATAGAGATACAAATATCCTGTACTTTTCCCTTTTGTGCATAGGCGCATACAGACACCAACTACTGAGCATGCAGTTTTATGGTAGGCTGATGGAAGGGCAGGCTACCCAGAGTCAGAGGCAGCGATACAGCGAAGCCTAATCAGACATGCCAGGCTGCCAGGCTCATCATAGTTCTTACAGGCGAAGTGAAACGATACAATGAATTTGCTTTTGGTGCACGCCACTAAAATGATATGTAACAACACCCTGAGCGCATCGGAAAATTAAACAACGATACAACAGCACAACAAAATATATATGTAGGCAGGTGCCTTTTCATTTTAAACACCAGTGATGAAACTAGTGCTTTCTAACTGCACTTAAACAGTGGCGCGCTGGAGCGAAGCAAAACTTTAGAATGGTCAAAACCATTCATCGTAAGGCGTTGAAATTAGGGTAAATTTCAACGTAAATACATTGACTTAACCTGACTAACAGGTTGTAATTTCAGCATAATAATCAGAACGATGTATACGTTTAAACTCCAATGAAAATTCACCATATAAATATTTTTCACCCTACTGTATATTCAAAATAACCTATATTGGGGTGGTTGAGATTGTGTTAAATTTTTTATTTTGATTAGACACATTATTTGATCTTGTTTCGGTGTCGATAATAAAATGCTATGTTTGAATCAACGTCATTGTTTTAACATCATGCCATCAACCTAAATAAAAAGGTACTGTATATTGACATAAAATGTGAAGACACAATTCAACAATTCCAGCCTGAACATTGACTCCTACTGGCAATGCAGTTCAATGGGAACTAGTCCACCATCCAGATGCCTTCCTCTATGTACCCTGCTTATCTATGGAAACAAGGTGTGTTTGATTAAGCTGAGCTATCATGTCAACACGTTTAGAAATTGATCAGCTTCCATACTCATTTGCGTAGACTCCTTAAATAACATTGAATCGTTGAAAGTTACTCCTCTAACTTAAATCAAATATGTCTAATAAAATGTGAAATTCTACATACTTCCAACCATCTCATTATACACGGAGTATACCAAACATTAGGAACACCTTCCTAATATTGAGCTGCACCCCCCTTTTGTCCTCAGAACAACCTCAATTCGTCGGGGCATGAACACTACGAAGTGTTGAAAGCGTTCCACAGGGAGGCTGGCCCATGTTGACTCCAATGCTTCCCACAGTTGTGTCAAGTTGGCTGGATGTCCTTTGGTGGTGGACCATTCTTGATACACACGGGAAACTGTTGAGTGTGAAAAAAAACAGCAGCATTGCAATTCTTGACACAAACCGGTGCGCCTGCACCTACTAGCATACCCCGTTCAAATATTTTGTCTTGCCCATCCACCCTCTGAATGGCACACATACATGATCCATGTCTCAATTGTGTCAAGACTTAAAAATCATTTTTTAACTACATTGATTGAGGTGGATTTAACAAGTGACATCAATAAGGAGATTCACCTGGGTTCACCTGGTCAGTATATGTCATGGAAAGAGCAGGTGTTCTTAATGTTTTGTATACTCAGTGTATATTGAATATAGGATGTAAAATATTTTTTACGTTTCTACATGGAATTTCAACGTATACATAGTTCTGATGATTATGTTGAAATTAGAATGATGTAACAACATGTTAGTCAGGTTAAGTCAATATACTTAAGTTGACGTTTTACCCCAATTTAAATGTTTACAACGCAGGTTGAAATCAGATGAAAACAGTGCTGGTTGATAACTTTTTTCAAATCCAATGTATTTTCCACATTGATTCCACGTCACAAGACATTGACAAATTACGTTGAAACGACGTTGATTCAACCAGTGTGTGCCGGCTGGGTAGGTAATGACATTAGATATCTCAAGCTAGCAGCTGCTGCTGACAAAATAACTGGTGGGGTGGAAAAATAATATCTAACCAACATAATACAGATGCTGCCACTCATACACCTAGCTATGAATCACACATATTATTCAACAAAATAAATGAAAGTCGTAAGATAATAATTGTCTTTAGAGGGATTACTTGCTTCACTGATTCTAAACCCACAGGATGCAGCTGTACACGAGGGCAACACATGGCCATCTCAAGTCCAACTGCCATTGGAAATAGTTCTTGTGACATCACAACATATACTGTACAAGATGAAACCCTGATGAGGGAAGCATGCCTGTCAAACTGTTGGTATCTATTACATTTATTGTATAGGAGCCATAAGAATGTGTGGGTGGGTGTCCGGGGATATCATCGGATGGGGCCACAGTGTCTCCTGACCCCTCCTGTCTCAGCCTCCAGTATTTATGCTGCAGTAGTTTATGTGTCGGGGGGCTAGGGTCAGTTTGTTATATCTGGAGTACTTCTCCTGTCTTATCCGGTGTATTGTGTGAATTGAAGTATGCTCTCTCTAATTCTCTCTTTCGCTCTTTCTTTCTCTCTCTCAGGAGGACCTGAGCCCTAGGACCATGCTTCAGGACTACCTGGCATGATGACTCCTTGCTGTCCCTAGTCCACCTGGCCGTGCTGCTGCTCCAGTTTCAACTGTTCTGCCTGCGGCTATGGAATCCTGACCTGTTCACCGGACGTGCTACCTGTCCCTGACCAGCTGTTTTCAACTCTCTAGAGACAGCGGGAGTGGTAGAGATACTCTTAATGATCGGCTATGAAAAGCCAACTGACATTTACTCCTGAGGTGCTGACTTGCTGCACCCTCGACAACTACTGTGATTATTATTATTTGACCATGCTGGTCATTTATGAACATTTGAACATCTTGGCCATGTTCTGTTATAATCTCCACCCGGCACAGCCAGAAGAGTACTGGCCACCCCTCATAGCCTGGTTCCTCTCTAGGTTTCTTCCTAGGTTTTGGCCTTTCTAGGGAGTTTTTCCTAGCCACCGTGCTTCTACACCTGCATTGCTTGCTGTTTGGGGTTTTAGGCTGGGTTTCTGTACAGCACTTTGAGATATCAGCTGATGTACGAAGGGCTATATAAATAAATTTGATTGTATTTGTTAATTTCTTAATGTACTGTACCATAACACAGCAATGCTATCTACAGAATGTGGATAAGAGTTGAAAGCTTCTTTAGGTTCAACACATTTGAGTTCATATGTTGTTGTGCTCTCCGGGGAATCCTGCTCTTCCAGCTGGTGGAGAGGCCACACTGTGCTGAGTCTCTGGTGTCACACAATGTCCTGTACCGAACTCAACTGAACCGAGCTAGATGACTGTCGAGGGCATCTGTTTTCAAGAGTCCCTGTCACCACTGTTTGGAATATGTTTGCCAGAGGCCAAACTCAGATGTGAAGACACAGGCACTTTGTGTGGCCTCACTGGCCTGGTGATGGCTTTGAAGTGATCTAATGTTCTCCTTTTTGTAATGGTCAACACAACATCTGTTCAAATTAAGAACTGCTCACAGCACGTAGTTTGGTTTTTCACAAGGAATCAGAGCAGTGCACAACTATACAAGCCTCACAATGTTCACATTCAAACTATTCATGTAGTGACAAATTTGACTTTGCCTTTTTCAGAACTGTGTCAGGTGACTAGGTAACAGGAAGTATATTAAATAATGCTTCATGTTTTCATTCTCAAAATAAGTAATTTAAAAGGCCCACTGCAATCAAAAAATGTGGTTTCCTGGTGTTTATATATACTGTAAATATTTTGTTTTTATTTGTACTATTTTCATTGTAGAATAATAGTGAAGACATCAAAACTATGAAATGTCACATGGAATCATGTAGTAACCAAAAAAGTGTTAGACAAATCAAAATATATGTTACATTTGAGATTCTTCAAAGTAGCCACCCTTTGCCTTGATGACAGCTTTGCACACTCTTGGCATTCTCTCAACCGGCTCCATGAGGTAGTCACCTGGAATGTATTTCAATTAGCAAGTATGCCTTGTTAAAAGTTAATTTGTGTAATTTCTTTCATTCCTAATGTGTTTGAGCCAATCAGTTGTGTTGTGACAAGGTAGGCATAGTATACAGAAGATAGCCCTATTTGGTAAAAGACCATGTCCATATTATGGCAAGAACAGCTCAAATAAGCAAAGAGAAACAAAAGTCCATCATTACTTCAAGACATGAAGGTCGTCAATCTGGAAAATTTGAAGAACTTTGAAAGTTTCTTCAAGTGCAGTCACAAAAACCATAAAGCGCTTTGATGAAACTAGCTCTCATGAGGACCGCCACAGGAATGGAAGACCCAGAGTTACCTCTGCTGCAGAGGATAAGTTCATTAGAGTTACAAGCCTCAGAAATTGCAGCCAAAAGAAATGCTTCACAGAGTTCAAGTAACGGACACATCTCAACATCAGCAGTTCAGAGGAGACTGCGTGAATCAGATCTTCATGGTCGAATTGCTGCTAAATAAATAACTACTAAAGGACACAAATAATAAGAAGAGACTTGCTTGGGCAAAGAAACACGAGCAATGGACGTTAGACCGGTGGAAATCAGTGTTTTTGTCTGATGAGTCCAAATTTGAGATTTTCTGTTCTAACCACTGTGTCTTTGTGAGATGCAGAGTGGGCGAACGGATGATCTCCGAATGTGTGGTTCCCACCATGAAGCATGGAGGAGGAGGTGTGATGGTGTGGGGGTGCTTTGCTGGTGACACTGTCTGTGATTTATTTCAAATTCAAGCCACACACACACCAGCATAGCAACCACAGAATTCTGCAGCAATACCCCATCTCATCTGGTTTGTGCTTCGTGGGACTATCATTTGGTTTTCAACAGTGACCCAAAACATACCTACCGGCTGTGTAAAGGCCATTTGACCAAGAACGAGAATCTTTGAGTGCTGCATCAGATGACCTGACCTCCACAATCACCCAACCTCAACCCAATTGAGATGGTTTGGGATGAGTTGGACCACAGAGTGAAGGAAAAGCATCCAACAAGTGCTCAGCATATGTGGGAACTCTTTCAAGACTGTTGGAAAAGTATTCTTCATTAGGCTGGTTGAGAGAATGCCAAGAGTGTGCAAAGCTGTCATCAAGGCAAAGGGTGGCTACTTTGAAGAATCTCAAATGGTTACTGGTTACTACACTGGTTACTACATGATTCCATATGTGTTATTTCATAGTTTTGATGTCTTATTCTACAATGTAGAAAATAGTACAAATAAAGAAAAACGTTGAGTAGGTGTGTCCAAACATTTGACTGGCATTGCATATACAAACAATATACAGTGCATTCAGAAAGTATTCAGACCCCTTGACTTTTCCCACATTTTGTTATGTTACTGCCTTATTCTAAAATTGATTTGAAAAAATCCTTATCAATCTACACACAAAACCCCTTAATGACAAAGCGAAAACAGGATTTTTTACATTTTTTGCGAATGTACTAAAAATAAAAAACAGAAATACCTTATTTACATAAGTGTTCAGACCCTTTCTAATGACACTCAAAATTGATCACAGGTCCCACAGTTCACAGTGCATGTCAATGCAAAAACCAAGCCATGAGGCCGAAGGAATTGTCCGTAGAGCGCTGAGACATGATTGTGTCGAGGCACAGATCTGGGGAAGGGTGCCAAAAAATGTCTGCAGCATTGAAGGTCACCAAGAACACAGTGGCCTCCATCATTCTTAAATGGAAGAAGTTCGGAGCCACCAAAACTTTCTAGAGTTTGCCATCAGGCCAAACTGAGCAATCGCGTAAGAAGGTCCTTGGTCAAGGAGGTGACCAAGAAACCGATGACCACTCTGACAGAGCACAGTTCCTCTGTGGAGATGGGAGAACCTTCCAGAAGGACAACCATCTCTGCAGCACTTCACCTATCAATTTCATTGCAACAATTAGGATGGTTTGCTAATATGGCTAGGATTATGCCTTTGGCTTCTGGACAATGAAAGAAAGTTGATATGAAAACCAATAGAAAAGCAGAGAAATTATTTTTTGGTTACTACATGATTCCATGTGATATTTCATAGTTTTGATGTTTTCACTATTATTCTACAATGTTGAAAATAGCAAATCATTTTTAAAAAATCCTGTAATGAGTAGGTGTGTCCAAACTTTTGACTGGTACTGTATATAAAAGAGCATTGCTTATTTAATAACACTGTGAAATTGTGAAAATGATAATGCCGTTTTAGTGTAGGAGCTGTTTGAAAAGACCACCTGAAATTTCAACCTGTTTAGGTGGGATGGAGTTTTGGCCTGTCTGGTGACATCACCAGGGGGTAAATTAGTTAATAGACTAATAAGAAAGAGAGTTCCAAACGTCTCTATCAATAACAGATAGTTTTCAGTTTCCCCTGCCCACTCAGACCACTCCCAGACAGTCCTAGCAAAATTCTTGCTTTAGAAATTGCTCTTTGCTAACATGCTGACCAGACCGGACACGTCGCATGAGCGAGAGTTGCAAAATACATTTAGAAATCCATGTTATTCAATTATAGCACCCACACTGCTCGCGCCCGCCAACGAGCGTCTGCGTGTGCCAAGGGCTAAAATAGAAGTCATTCCTATTTCTGACGAAGATCGCGCTGCAAGTCCTGCCTCTTCCATCTTCTCATTGGTTTATAGAAGCAGGTACCCACGTGCCATGTCCTCATTGGTTATACCCACGTGGGTGATTGAAAGACAAACTGTTTTGCCGGTCGTCGTGATAACACTATGAAAGTTTTGATGCCAATCACCATATAAGTCCAAAGATGAAAAGGCCTGGAAGGAGGAGAGATGACTAGAAACAATTTGGTTGACCATTTTATGTGTGTATTAATTGTCGGAGTAGAGGACCTTGTGCATTTCAGGTAACATAACAACTCAATGTTTATATCCCAGGACAAATTAGCTAGCAACAGGAAGCTAGCTATATAGGACAAATTAGCTAGAATGTGCAAGCTAGCTAGCTAAATTGCCATACATGTTTAATGCTTTTCGACCTGTCCCCAAATGAATGTAATTGGTTCAGAGTTTGTTTTGATATTTTAACCTGCGTGTCGTGATTGCATTTGGTGTGGGGGGACAAAATACATTTATGCACGGTGATGCATGATGGCGCACGCGCGCAGCCGGTTTGGGTTCCGTGTTAAGAAGCTATTTCAATTTTTTTTAAATCTCAATTTTAATTGAAAACAATTACACTAAGGTACTTAACTGTTATCCAGAATTGTTTTCATATTTTATTGTTTTATAGACAGTGATGGTCGGGAAATGTAGGCTAAAAGGGAGACAGATACAGAGAGGAAGGACAGAGACGGGATTTGTACCCACATCGCCAGTGAATATATGGTTTAGAGTCTGGGGACTAACCACTAGGCCAGACTCCAGCACAAATGCATTCCTTTCTTAATGTATAGGTGATGACAGAGACTTATCACATCTAGTCTAACTGGATACCAGAGCTGACAAAGAATATATTTCAAGTGTTAGGCTACCATCTTTACATACTTGATGATGCATCCTTTAGATTACTGATAACTAGGTGTTTGGATTCATCCTACATCCTACCAGCTGTGCTTGTATATAGATGTACAGTCGTGGCCAAAAGTTTTGAGAATGACACAAATATTAATTTCCACAAAGTTTGCTGCTACAGTGTCTTTAGATATTTTTTTCAGATGTTACTATGGAACACTGAAGTATAATTACAAGCATTTCATAAGTGTGAAAGACAGTTATTGACAATTACATGAAGTTGATGCAAAGAGTCAATATTTGCAGTGTTGACCCTTCTTTTTCAAGACCTCTGAAATCCTCCCTGACATGCTGTCAATTAACTTCTGGGCCACATCCTGACTGATGGCAGCCCATTCTTGCGTAATCAATGTTTGGAGTTTGTCAGAATTTGTGGGTTTTTGTTTGTCCACCCGCCTCTTGAGGATTGACCACAAGTTCTCAATGGGATTAAGGTCTGGGGAGTTTCCTGGCCATGGACCCAAAATATTGATGTTTTGTTCCCCGAGCCAATTAGTTATCACTTTTGCCTTATGGCAAGGTGCTTCATCATGCTGGAAAAGGCATTGTTCATCACCAAACTGTTCCTGGATGGTTGGGAGAAGTTGCTCTCGGAGGATGTGTTGGTATCATTCTTTATTTATGGCTGTGTTCTTAGGCAAAATTGTGAGTGAGCCCACTCCCTTGGCTGAGAAGCAACCCCACACATGAATGGTCTCAGGATGTTTTACTGTTGGCAAGACACAGGACTGATGGTGGCGCTCACCTTGTCTTCCCTGGACAAGCTTTATTCCGGATGACAATCGGAAAGGGGATTCATCAGAGAAAATTACTTTACCCCAGTCCTCAGCAGTCCAATCCTGTATCTTTTGCAGAATATCAGTCTGTCCCTGATGTTTATCCTGGAGATAAGTGTCTTCTTTGCTGCCCTTCTTGACACCAGACCATCCTCCAAAAGTATTCGCCTCACTGTGCATGCAGATGCACTCACACCTGCCTGCTGCCATTCCTGAGCAAGCTCTGTACTGGTGGTGCCCCGATCCCGCAGCTGAATCAACTTTAGGAGACGTTCCTGGCGCTTGATGGACCTTCTTAGGTGCGCTGAAGCCTTCGTCACAACAATTGAACCGCTCTCCTTGAAGTTCTTGATGATCCGATAAATGGTTGATTTAGGTGCAATCTTACTGGCAGCAATATCCTTGCCTGTGAAGTCCTTTTTGTGCAAAGCAATGATGACGGCACGTGTTTCCTTGCAGGTAACCATGAGTGACAGAGGAAGAACAATGATTCCTAGCACCACCCTCCTTTTGAAGCTTCCAGTCTGTTATTCGAACTCAATCAGCATGACAAAGTGATCTCCAGCCTTGTCCTCGTCAACACTGTGGAAATGTTTTTGGGGGATTCAGTTCATTTACATGGCAAAGAGGGACTCGCAATTAATTGCAATTCATCTGATCACTCTTCATAACATTCTGGAGTATATGCAAATTGCCATCATACAAACTGAGGCAGCAGACTTTGTGAAAATGAATATTTGTGTCATTCTCAAAACCTTTGGCCACAACTGTACACTAGCTGGAACTGAAAAATGCACTCATAAGAGAGATTGTTGAAAATGTACAGTACATGGCCAAACAAAACCACAAGCATGATAACAGAGTCATGACCAAAATATAAGTAGCAAAACCAGCAATCCAAACCCAGTACAGTGGGCAAGAGATAGTTATCACGCTTGATATATGATAATCATAATTATCGTCACTCACTCTGACCGCACTGTCTTTAAGTATGAGTTGTTGACTGTCATAAGACCAAAGCTTTGTGTGTCTGTGTGTGTGTGTGTGTGTGTGTGTGTGTGTGTGTGTGTGTGTGTGTGTGAATATGTGTGTGTTTGAAATTTCAATCAAAGATGAGGTGGTTGGTGAAAATATCAAGATAAGAAGTGCCCCAACCCAACCAGGAGCGAGAAAATTCAATTTAGCGAGGAACAGAGAGAGATGGATAAGAGGCGCTAAGACCAAGTCAAGGACACATTCATTACCCAGCCAGTCTCTAATCTTCTGACAAAAACAACGCCCCGCTCTACTTTACAGAGGCTGGCTTTTGATCATGGTCTCATCTGTTTCTTTTTGTTTCATCCGATTAACTGGTCAGCTGAAACGTGGGCTCAATAGGGTCAGCATAAGTGTTTCAGGAGCAAGAAATCCTGTTTCTCTGTTATAAGATCTCAGAAAGCAATGTGCTTGCTGCTCAACAGACACCCTGGTTTCAGTTCCTAGTTCATCGATGTAAAGCAGCTCAGAATGGGAGTTGGAGGCATGACCACACAGTAGACCATTACAGCCTTGCTAACCAAAGGGGTAGTCGAGGTGTCACGGGCAGTTATCACCGTCTAGACTATGTGGTGTGCTCAGTCGCCGACATGCACCTAGCCCCCTAATTAGGATTATGTCGGGATTTTGTCTTGGTAAAGGTCTTAAGAGCAAACATAAACATCTCCTATGCAGAGCGCACACACACACACAAGCACACAAACTTACCTCACCATTGTCGCAATTTGTCTCTCCTAGGCTACTACCGTACCTACGAAACAGAATTCATTTGAATGCAGGGAAACCGAAATCTGTCTTACCCAATTTCTACCAGCAATTTCTACCAGCATGGTAGCATGCAACTAGAGGTCGACGAAACTCTAGATCACCTTTACTCCACACACAGAAACGCATACAAAGCTCCCCGTTGTCCTCCATTTGGCAAATGGTTACAAGGAAAAACTCAAACAGGAAGTACAGTCCCAGCTCAATACGTGGTCAGATGAAGCTGAAGCTAAGCTACAGGAATAACACTGTAAGCTATTTATTTGATCATATCAAATATAACTGTGATTTATTGTTCACAGTTATATCTATTTGACCAACCTTTATACGTCCATAATGGTGACTTGTGATTTAAATATGCTGACCCTCAACACGGGGGCCCCTCAGGTGTGCGTGCTTAGTCCCCTCCTGTACTCCCTACTCACCCACGACTGCATGGCCGTGCTAGACTCCAACACCATCATTAAGTTTGCTGACGACACGATGGTGGTCACAGACAACGATGAGACAGCCTACAGGGAGAAGGACAACAACCTCTCCCTCAACCTCAGGAAGACAAAGGAACTGATCATGGACTACAGGAAACGGAGGACCGAGCATGCCCACATTCACATCGATGGGGCTGTAGTGGAGCGGGTCGAGAGCTTCAAGTTCCACAGATTTCACATCACTAAGGATCTATCATGGTCCACACAAACCAAAACAGTTGTGAAGAAGGCACGACAACACCTCTTCCCCCTTAAGAGGTTGAAAAGATTTGGCATGGGACCTCTGATCCTCAAAAAATTATACAGCTGCACCATTAAGGGAATTTTGACTGGCTGCATCACCGCTTGGTATGACAACTGGTTGGCATCCGACCACAAGGTGCTACAGAGGGTAGTGTGTACGGCTCGAGCTCCCTGCCATCCATGACCTCTATACCAGGCGGTGTCAGAGGAAAACCCTAAAAATTGTCAAAGACTCCAGCCACTCAAGTCATAGTTTCTTCTCTCTGCTACCGCACGACAAACAGTACTGTTGCACCAAGTCTGGAACCAACAGGAGCCTGAACAGCTTTCACCCCCAAGCCATAAGACTGCTAAATAGTTAGCTAAATAGTTAACCGTCTGCCTTGTATCTGCATTGACCCTTTTTGCACTAACGTTTTTTACTCATCACATACACTGCTGCTACTGTTTATCTATCTTGTTGTCTAGTCACTTTATTCCTAGTTTCATGTACATACTGTCATGACATTACTTTCATTAATCTGATGACTGTTATTAATTTAATCAACTAAATATGTTTAATTGTTACCCAATTAAATTAATAATGTAACAATTAACTCATTAGGATTTGGGGCACCACGGAAGAGGTTGTTTAAAGAGTTACCATCTCCCAAATTAAACTCTAAAGGTCTTTACCGATCACATCCAAAAAACAGTCAATGTAATAATCATTACCTCTTATCATATCATCATTCTGAACAGTCGTAACCTCATGCATCTGCAAAAAACCCAGCCTTACTCATGATTCAGTACTATGCAAATTAGCTAACTAATTAGCTAACTAAATTTATTAGCTAACTAAATAATAACACAGAATAAACATACACCCTTTACATGAGACAAAGGTCCCTAGTGGAGTGATAAAATATGGCGGCTTGTACACAATGAATGAAAAAGGGTGGGGAAGATAGAGAGAGAGAAAAAGGGACACTAATCGTGGATACATTTTAGAACTATTCTCACATTAATCATATACTTTGCACATGAACTGCTGCCCATTTGGAATAAGAAATCATGAATGTATTTACGTGTGAGTGCCTTGTTTGCCATTTATCTCTGGTGGAACCAGGCCTTCTTAGGAAGGATGTGGGTTGGCCTTTCAGAGGGACGCTTGTAAAGCTCTGATTTTCCGGAATGGTCCGGCCCGTCTCTTCTACTCACTCTGGAAGATAGCCAGCTGTGAGATAGCCAGCCGTGTCGACGGTTCCCATTGGTGATGAGCGTAGTAGGATAGTCTTACTTAGATGAGCTTTTCTCGATATCTGACTTAGGACAGCTAATCCGCCGTACCAGTGATTGTCTGGGAGGTGAGCTTCTCACCTACACCTCATGTTGATTATTGAGGGTTCAGTATTCAGACCACTTTACATGCACAGCTACAACCTGCCAATGTTCTGGTCTAAAGGAAGGTGAGTTTATTTCTAGTGATGCACCGATATTACATGTTTGGCCGATACTGATATCCGATATTTTCCTTGCCAAAAAAAACTTTACCGATAATCGATATTTAAAATATTAGCGGCCTTTTAAGCATTCTAGTACAGTTAAATAGTTAACACACACATGGACACAGCTGTCTAAGGCACTGCATCTCAGTGCAAGAGGCATCACTAACGTCCCAGGTTAGAATCCAGGCTGTATCACAGCCGGCCGTGATTGGGAGTCCCACAGGGCAGCACACAATTGGCCCAGCATTGTCCGGGCCGTCATTGTAAATAAGAATTTGTTCTTTAACTGACTTGCCTAGTTAAATAAAGGTTTTACACACACACACAGACACATACACGTGTATGTCCCCATTACCAGTAAAACATCATCAAAATCTATTTCTTTCACTTACTTGCTGGGCTGTTTCGTTGTTCATTTGTTCAGTCGTTTCGTTCTCAACCAGGACTTCTATTGGAACGCCGTTGGGTCTTTGCGTGTCAAAAAAGATATACATCAAATAACACTATTTGACGTGTCAAATAACATGGCATAATCTGTTTCGGTAATTATAGTTAGCTAGCTAACTATATAGCTAGGTGTCATCATCTAAAATAACCCTAATTTATAAGACAGTTCTTATTTGATAAATGGTGGTCAGACCCATTTATGTGAAGCTAGCCACAATAAGGATTAGGTACAATAGTCAAATCATCAAATCAAATCAAAACACATAACCCGGTCTGGTCGAGCCTCACTAGACTGATGAAGCTAGCTGGCTACTTATAATGTTAGCTTTAGGCAACTGGGTTAAGTAGCTGGCTAGCTATTTATTTTCATGAACTGAAGTTCAATTTCAATAGGCGAACAACAAGTGGACACCTAGATAACACTTACTCACAATGATTCCTAAATTATTGCTAAGAATAATGAAAATGACTGCAGTTTCTACTGGTCATTGTTTTCAGGCTGGTTGTATTGGTGCTAGCTAGGTACCAAGCTAAAGCTAGCTACCCCAGAAGTTGTAATCAAACAAATGATTCTTTATTACCAACGCGGTGTTGTAAAACACATCGTTCGTGGCCAGTGTTTGCTTTTTTGCAGACTTTTTTTGTACAGCTTTGACAGTGCTACCGTATCTTTTTTGACGCGCAAAGACCCAAACAGCGTTCCATAGTAGGTATGTCATGAAGCTAATAGCAGTGACGCTATTACTGTGTAAATCGTTAGGGCAACATCTGAAAAATAGCGCACTCTGTAGTGTGTACCAGTGCTCGACCAGTTGGAGAAAGCCAACATCACCCACGAAAGAGAACGGTTGATCGTCAAGGGCAATGAATTCCATTATCTTGGCTTTAATGGATTTCGCCTTTGAGTTGTCTCACTGAAAATGTCTTACTCTTTCAAATGACTGCTCGACTTGTTGACTGCTCGATCCACACAGCAGACATTGTGGGTTAGGTTAGGAATGCTGTGTAGCATGTGTAGAGCAACATTTTATGTGGCATTATTACGTCACGTTATATAGGTATGCATGGTAGCTTTGACATGAGTTTTTAACATCGGCGCTAAACTAAACATCGGGCCGATACTGATGTTGGCATTTTCAGCTAATATTGGCCGATTTCGATATGTTCTCCAATATATTGTGCATTCCTATTTATTTCATCAGCTCGTGTTGAGATTTAAAGTTCCAACCATTTCAAACGTGTAGCTCATGTTTCCTGTTCTCTGAGATTCACCGTTTAAACCACTTCAGATGTGGGCAGCAACTCCTCGTCTTTCCTGGTCCGATGTTATTCTCTGTGGGCAATCCTTTTATGCACTCTGGCCAAATGGGACAGTTCCGTCAGTCTGACACACTCTCCGACCGCACTCGAGGCGTGGCTACTTACTATGCACAGTTTATAGGAGATAGATTCTCTTATACCTCCTAAAATCACATTAATTTCTTAACTAAAATACTTTCATCATTTTTAATATTTCATATGCAACGTTAAGGGTGGAGACTTCACAACTAGTGTTGTGAAAATACTTTTCAAGTTACAGTATTTCCTTCATAACCTTTTTAATGACAATAAAAAACAACATGACATTAGTTTTATTTAGCTCACCACTGACCATTCCCCACATTTTTATGTTAGAATTATTGTTCCAGTATCCACATTTGAACGTGTTATAGTTTCGGCGGGAAAAGTCTGTTAACAAAGATATTCTTCTGGTGGATTTTACTGAAGGGGGAGAAAGAGCTCCCTTCTCCTGCAATTTATAACAGGGTGTGAACTATCAAACTGGCCCAGTTCCCTGGGCCTCTTCTGTGGGTGAGAGAATGTCTGGTTATTGTCAACCATTTCCATTCCTTGCCATGCTGATCTGACCTGTGATCCTCACAGGACAGTCATGACAATATCTACCTCAATTACCTCGTACCCCTGCACCTCGGTACTGGTACCCCATGTATATTGCCAAGTTATCATTACTCATTGTGTATTTATTATTACATGTTATTACTTTTCTATAATTTCTCTATTTTCTTTCTCTCTGCATTGTTGGGAAGGGCCAGTGTAATCATTTCACTGTTAGTCTACACCTGTTGTTGACAAAGCACGTGAAAAATAACATTTGGTTTTATTTGAATGCTAACCTGTATTTGGCTGGTGGCAATCTGTTCTTTCATACCATGACAAAGTCTGTCAATTTAAACTGAGTGACACATTGTGGAGGTCAACTACCTATACTAGCTCTAGCATCCCATTCGACAGACATTATGATGTGAAATACTGTACTGTCCATGAGATGAAGGGCAAGGTCAACTGCCATCGGCCTTGGCCTCCACGTCTGAACTGCAAACCATTGCAGCACACAGTGTCCTTAGCTCCCTGCATCACCCCTGTGACTTATACAGCCAGTGACTGATGTGGGGGAGACCAGCCCATGTACGGTGTTGGCCGCAGCAACCTTCACTTGGCCCTAAGCAAAGAGCAGGTATTTAATCCTGGCCTAGCAGGCTGCTCATTTCACGCTCGGCTGGAGAGCCAACTTCGGGTCTCTATAATGCCCAGGGCAGGCGTCCTGCAGGGGAAATTAATGACTTCAATAAAAGTGCCACATTTTCCACTCAAATTCCCACCGGAGGGTTTTATTGGCTGAGCCTTAATTTGGCCCAATCAGCTTGTTGCACCGGAAATGAATGAATGAGTGTTGAACAGTGGCCACACTGACCTGTCGACCCTTTCGAGGTTCCTACAAGACAACTGATGTATCACCCTCTCCCTCTGAGGTAGGATGCTGAAGTATCAGTCACCTCCAGGGACACACTGGGGCATTCAAGTTGCCATAGATAAACAAGGTCTGTGGGATTTTTGTAAACACCAGCACTTTATGACAGTCTGTTTTATTTCTGAGTCTGAATTCAGGCTTCGAAATCCTCCAGGAAGTTTTATGCAGAGTCCCAGAGCCAAAGTCCAACTAGTCACTCTTATCAGCCTGCTGGTTGACAGGCTTGAAGTGGCAGCAGACCCAGAGTACACAGGGGAAGAATGCCACTGACACTTCCTAAACAAAAAAAACAGCTGCCCTGCCAGAGGAAATAAGCGGTAGTGCTACAAGGTGAATGCCAGAGTGCAAATAGATCACTTCAATGAAGAGAGGTCTGGCTCTGGGTGGAGGAGGTATGGGTGCCGCTGGGATTTGTCAGTTCCTGTGTGACTTCCTGTTCTGTCAAACTTAGTTTATTTTACTTGATTAGTACTCTTCTGGTGGAAACACGCAGCTTGCCATGAGGTCATAAAAGGTCAAACCAAACTAAATTATTGCAGATCAAAGCTCTAATTCTTACTGTTTCTCATAATGCTGGTGACCAGTATTGTGAATGAAACCTAATGAGATATGACCATAATACACAGACTATGGTTCCGTTGTGAGTTGATGAGCATGGTGCTCCCTAGTTTGTATGTGTGTGTGTATGTATGTATTAGTAACAAGCTATGTGATCCCCATGAAAGCTCCGAAGCAGAATGAGATTTTATTACCAAATGCGGGACGGGTACCCAAATTAACCATACATTACTTAATTAACGGTCAAGAAAACAAGTCCCCAACAAGCTTTCCTCTGTCCTCACTGTGCTAAAACAGGGGTGAGAAAGGGCACATTTTTTACTGCTTAAAAGGAGGAAAGAGGCCTAGCCCACCATAAAGGTTTCTGGGAAGTGTCAAGGAATCTGAGGCAGTACTAACTCAAGTTGGCATGTTTTGTTCTGTGTGTTTTTCCCATCTGTTGTTTAAAACACCACTCCAAGTCAGGAAATCCTCCAGTTTACAAGCAGCGTTCCCCCTGCCAATGAATATTAAATAAAAACAACCTCTGACAGGAAGGATAGCCCTCGACTCTACAGAAATTGTCTGTACATTCGATTTAGTCATTTTTTCACCTAAACTCAACCAACCATTTGCTATGCCAATCCAATGGCCCTCACATTCAAAATACAAATCATTTTGTACAGCGCTCATGGATAAAGTACCCTGGAGCTATGACTGCACTTTCCAAATACAGAAGAAGAAATCTTCCTCTTCTAACCCCAAGGCTTCCTTCCTATATGATATTTCATCCTCATGCACTTACGTTTTCAGAGCGCTGAGTAATCGAAGGCCTGCAGATTAGGCAAAGTGCTGGTAACAGGTGCAGACAGAGTGCAGACCACTCAGAGGCTTGTATTCCCTCTGTGATGTCTGTGTGAAAGTGCTGACAAGTGCTTGACTGACCTTCATGTCTTAAAGTAATGATGGACTGTCGTTTCTCTTTGCTTATTTGAGCTGTTCTTGCCATAATATGGTCTTGGTCTTTTACCAAATAGGGCTATCTTCTGCATAGCACACCTACCTTGTCACAACACAACTGATTGGCTCAAACGCATTAAGAAGGAAAGAAATTCCACAAATCAACTTTTAACAAGGCACACCTGTTAATTAAAATGCATTCCAGGTGACTACCTCATGAAGCTGGTTGAGAGAATGCCAAGAGTGTGCAAAGCTGTCATCAAGGCAAAGGGTGGCTACTTTGAAGAATCTCAAATATAAAATACATTTCTTTAACACTTTTTTGGTTACTACATGATTCATATGTGTTATTTCATAGTTTTGATGTCTTCAATATTATTCTACAATGTAGAAAATAGTACAAATAAAGAAAAACCTTGAGTAGGTGTGTCCAAACTTTTGACTGGCACTGCATATACAAACAATATACAGTGCATTCAGAAAGTATTCAGACCCCTTGACTTTTTCCACATTTTGTTACACTACTGCCTTATTCTAAAATTGATTTTTAAAAAATCCTTATCAATCTACACAGTTGACAGTGCATGTCAAAACAAAAACCAAGCCATGAGGTCGAAGGACTTGTCCGTAGAGCGCCGAGACATGATTGAGTCGAGGCACACACAGATCTGGGGAAGGGTACCAAAAAATGTCTGCAGCATTGAAGGTCACCAAGATCACAGTGGCCTCCATCATTCTTAAATGGAATAAGTTTGGAACCACCAAAACTTTCTAGAGCTTGCCCCCAGGCCAAACTGAGCAATCGGGTAAGATGGGCCTTGGTCAGGGAGGTGACCAAGAAACCGATGACCACTCTGACAGAGCACAGTTCCTCTGTGGAAATGGGAGAACCTTCCAGAAAGACAACCATCTCTGCAGCACTCCACCAATCAATCTCATAGGAACAACTAGGATGGTTGCTAATATGGCTAGGATTGTGCCTCGGGACAATGAAAGAAAGTTGATATGAAAACCAATAGAACAGTAGAGAAATTCTGGTTAATGGCATGAGGAAGTCTTTATAAAATAATTGCCTCCAAGTTTCTATAGGTTTGATTTCCGCTAGGCTACTTTGAAGCAAAGTAAGACATGCCTCATTCTTTGAAGTAAAGTAACTCGTTCAGGTTTCAAACAATTATACTGCAGATTGCTAGATTGGATTCCCGAGCTGACAAGGTAAATAAATATCTGTCCTTCTGCCCCTGAGCAAGGCAGTTAAACCCACTGTTCCCAGGGCACCGATGACGTGGATGTCGATTAAGGTACCTCTCATTCAGAGGGTTTGGGTAAAATGCGGAAGACACATTTCAGTTGAATGCATTCAGTTGTACAACTGACTAGGTATCCCCTTTCCTTTCCTCAAGCTCACGTTGCAAAGTGGTGGGTGACGCGCGGATAGCCTGCCTACTGTTGACTATACACTCGAATGGCGAATGGGAGGTGTGCTTGAATTACAAGTAGCTCTTTTTAATCCTGGCCATCAAAACAGTTTCTAACACAAGATTGCATTTAGAATAGTTATTTGTTGCGCAATGTACAATGACTGGGCTTATAAAAGCACGTTTCACTCCAGTACCATCTTTTTCAGAAGGTACTCTCGTGCTGTCTGGCAGGTGATAGGCTATTCCTCTCCGCAAACTAGGCTCTGTATGTATGCTGTATGTTGTGCGCGTGTGATGAATAAGATACACGACGACTAACTAAAATACAATTTAATGACACTAATGATGCAAATGAACCTATAAACCGATAAGCATGACCGGTCAAATGTATTTTCAGGCCGATTAACAGTTAACCGTTAACATCCCTAATGTCCCAATGTTAATTGAATCAGTTCTTAATGACTTTTCTAAAGTGAGCGAGCTGAAATGGAATTGACCACTACCAAGGTGTTAAACCAGGAATGTCAGAAACAGCAGCAAAGATCATCAAGACTGAAAACCAAGTGAAACCTAATAACTTATCTAATATGAAAGATCTGACTTAAAAATGTCAAACATGGCATGGTATTGGTCACAGCTGCCATAATGCAAACATGCACCTCAACCAGATGAGCATAAGGAGGCTAGTCCTTTGATATTTGAATAAACACACATTTGCTTGGTAGCCTTACCAATGTAACGCAAATAAGCACAGGAGACGTGAATAGATGGATTGTTGCAATGTCAATTTCAGTTAGCTTTATGAGGGTACAGCAAATATAGGGATATGAGCTCATAGTTAGGATGCCAAGTAGGCATGTGGATTGAAAGGTTTCAATGCATCATCATTAAACGGAAAATCCAACTTCTTCCACAAGAGAGCTAAAAACATGCCAAAAGTATTTTCATGGCATATTCTCAGTGAAACGTCTACCTCAGTGACTTGCACAGCAAATTAGAGACTACAGTCCAATGACATCACCTTAGCAGGCAATCCAGCTCTACCTGGAAAACAATATCCAATTAGACCAAGCTGTCGTTGGGTCGGCTGAGGCTCCCCGCTCATTATTGGGCTATAACCACTTCACCTGTCAGGATATTAAAGATGCACTGTGCAGAAATGGCTCCGCCATTTCCTGGTTGCTAAAATTCTAATAGTTTGCCTAATTTCAGTTTATGTGACTAAACAAGCAAGTATAGTGTAGAGTAGAATCATTGTACCATCTAAACCACTGTGAAATATATTTTCCATTACTACAAATATTGGTGTACAAAATCTGGTGTACAAAACCTAAAGTAAAAGACGCAAAAAATGAAACTTAAGAACGGGAAACCTAGAAATAGAAAATATCTACCACTTCTTAGTCTTGCTTTCAACGAGAATGACAGATCTATAAAACACATTTCTATGTGAAATTGGTTGGGTCGCCCAAAAAGTTACATATTGCAGCTTTAAGTGTCCATGCTTATCACACGTCCCCTGTGTGAGACCGTGAGCAATTACGCGGCGCTAGCTCGGCTAGATTAAACGTGCGAGCGCTTCCCCCTTCAGTGACCCTGGATACTGAGGACCCAGCCCCAGAGAGACAGGCGCGCAAGCTGGCATGCAGAGGCAGGAGGACTAGCTACTGAACCCTCATGAGTGGTTGACCTGGAAGAGATCATCCACCAGCCATTGTGTGTGGACATGATTTAATATGATGCCATGAAAATGCAGTCAATGAGACAGTAAAACCCTCCATAGCTCCCGTTCAGTGGGTCCAGTACACTACAGTAGGTACGGTGGTGCCAGCATGCAACCCAATACACATTGAGTGTATAAGAAGGGTACTGTACTTTAAAGGGATAGCATTTTTATATATTTAGATATTTGTTTCCAGTCTATGGACAAGGAGTGACTGCAACATTAATCCCACAATGCTCATGTTGCTAATTGTTTGCATTGTGGATTGCAGTCATTCGTTGTCCATAGACCACGTTCAAGGTAAGGAAACAAATTTAAAAATGAGCAAAACCGCTGATCTATCCCTGTGGTTTGAAAGGCTGTACTCGATTAAACAATATGAGGTATTTCGGAGAGTATTAGTGGCGTGTATTCATGGATGCCCAGGGAAGCCAGGCTTTCCCACAAAATTGACCAAGACAAAAGAAAAAATAAAATAATTTATTGTTTGTCTCTCTGTGTTTGAAAATTGTCCTTCAATTCACAAGATGCTGAATGTATCCCACTGGAGAAAGCATCCGAATGAGCGAAACAGCACCCCTTTGTCTCTCTATGTGTATCTATTTGATCCTGTCTTGCCAAAAAGAGTATGATATTGTTGCTGCCCGTAGCATTGAATGCAAGGGAAGCCAGCGAGCATTTGGCCTCTCTTGATAAGAAAATTATACAATAATAGCCCATCAGCATTCAGCTAAACTGAGTGAGCTCAACAGTGAATGGTCCTGGCGCACCCCCAAAAAAAAGATTTCTCAATGGTATTAAGGTCTGGGGAGTTTCCTGGCCATGGATCCAAAATATCGATGTTTTTTTCCCCGAGCCAATTAGTTAGCACTTTTGCCTTATGGCAAGGTGCTCCATCATGCTGGAAAAGGCATTGTTCATCACCAAACTGTTCCTGGATGGTTGGGAGAAGTTGCTCTCGGAGGATGTGTTGGTACCATTCTTTAGTCATGGCTGTGTTCTTAGGCAAAATTGTGAGTGAGCCCGCTCCCTTGGCTGAGAAGCAACCCCACACATGAATGGTCTCAGGATGCTTTACTGTTGGCATGACACAGGACTGATGCTAGCGCTCACCTTGTCATCTCCGCACATTTTTTTTTCCGGATGCCCCAAACAATCGGAAAGGGGATTCATCAGAGAAAATGACTTTAACCCAGTCCTCAGCAGTCCAATCCATGTACCTTTTGCAGAATATCAGTCTGTCGCTGATGTTTTTCCTGGAGAGAAGTGGCGTCTTTGCTGCCCTTCTTGACACCAGGCCATCCTCCAAAAGTCTTCGCCTCACTGTGCGTGCAGATGCACTGACACCTGCCTGCTGCCATTCCTGAGCAAGCTCTGTACTGGTGGTGCCCCGATCCCGCAGCTGAATCAACTTTAGCAGACGGTCCTGGCGCTTGCTGGACTTTCTTGGGCGCCCTGAAGCCTTCTTCCCGACAATTGAACTGCTCTCCTTGAAATTCTTGATAATCCGATAAATGGTTGATTTAGGTGCAATCTTACTGGCAGCAATATCCTTCCCTGTGAAGCCCTTTTTGTGCAAAGCAATGATGATGGCACGTGTTTCTTTGCAGTTAACCATGATTGACAGAGGAAGAACAATGATTCCAAGCACCACCCTCCTTTTGAAGCTTTCAGTCTGTTATTCGAACTCAATCAGAATGACAGAGTGATCTCCAGCCTTGTCCTCGTCAACACTCACTCCTGTGTTAACGAGAGAATCACTGACATGATGTCAGCTGGTCCTTTTGTGGCAGGGCTGAAATGCAGTGGAAATGTTTTTGGGGGATTCAATACATTTGCATGGCAAAGAGGGACTTGCAATTAATTGCAATTCATCTGATCACTCTTCATAACATTCTGGAGTATATGCAAACTGGCATCATACAAACTGAGGCAGCAGACTTTGTGAAAATGAATATTCGTGTCATTCTCAAAATGTTTGGCCACGACTGTGTTTTTGCAAATTTGTAACATATATTTTGAATTGTCATTCGTAACATATCATGTGAAATGGGCGATGGACATCCACAAATTAATACATACCATATTAAATGAAACAAAGCATACTAAATGTATTATCACAGATTTATGTACAGAATAATACAAAATGCTCTGAGACCAGGTTGCAGCAAGCTTCATGGAACTGCATGCTTTGTGGACACCACCAGACAGATGTTGCTCTCCGGTTTTGTGATGAAACAAAGGTGTGGTTGAATTTATTCTGCCACTGTGTCTTTTTATTGTCTCTGCCTTAGGCCTGTATATCAAGGTGGCAACTTGCAAGACTTATGAACTAACAGGTTCTAGAGCAAACAACACAATTATCACAACACATAGGTTGCAATGTGTCTTTTTTTCTGGCTTGGCTTACCCACCGTTTTTACACACGCACCACTACTGGAGAGTATACCCTTCTACAGGCCTAGAACGTTTTAATAAATGGCTTACAAAAAGCAAGGGAAGCGAGCAGTCGCAGATAATTGCAGCGGTTTGGTAAGAAAACACTGTCTAAAAGACAGGGTACATAATTCCAGAGCTTTTAGCAAACCACATTGTCATATGTGAGTCTTAAAGGTCAGCAGCTCAAACAGTTAAAGAGTGATCGTTCCTACTGGTTCAGAAATGGGGATTAGTTGAACACAATACAGATAGTCTTTAAAGGGTGAGATGATATGCTGTAAATACTACAACCATCAATGCAGCCAATGGGGAAAATTCTGAAAGGGGGAACATGCCTTCCCTTGCGCTGAATGTTCACAGAAAACTCCCCCAATGTGCATTGAATTGACTCAATTAATGCTCATTGGAATAGTCTTTCTTATGAGCAGGAGAGCAATTCAATGATCTGCTTTGCTACTGTTAAATAAGTGGGCGCGGTAGAGATAGTAAAACCTTGAATTAAATGAAGTTACTATAAATGCTGCCAATATAGCAGTTTCATTTTCACATTTCACTAGGCCCATCAACAATTGTAAATGTTATCTTATCAGGAATTCACACTATTACGTACCTTACTTTCGATAGGTCTACTCTAAATAGATAGATAGATAGATAGATAGATAGATAGATAGATAGATAGATAGATAGATAGATAGATAGATAGATAACAGAGAGCTTAATAAAAAAGGCAATGATAAATGTAGTTATGGTACAAAACATACGCCTAAAATAAATGCTCATCCTTTGTCATGCAGGTGATAACATGCGCGCTCACTTCTGAAGTCTAAATTGTCATTTATAGTTTACATGAAATACACGGTGAAACACTTACATTCGCGATATTGTCCATAGTACAACTGATTCGTTGAGTAAACTGTGTAATCCTCACTCCTCTGAGTACAGCGCTGTGTCGAATTCTCCTTTGCTCACTTCATGTGGATGGCGCCACTGGGACAGTGCACTGAAGGTACGCGTCTGCAATCGCCACACTGTAGTCTCTATCTGGCAGAATGCTTAATATTTTTCATCAGATGCTTATCATCGGACATTACATTTCTTTTACTTCTGTGGAAAACCCCAAAAAGTTATTGACAGCGAGAATGGAGAGTGAAGAGAGAAAGAGCGCGAGAAAGAGTGCGTGCGTATATGAGAGAGCGTGGGTTCGAGTGTGTGTGTGTGTGTGAGAGAGAGAGAGAGAGAGAGAGAGAGAGAGAGAGAGAGATTGTGTGTGCGAGAGAGAGATTCAATTGCTGCCATGAAACGTGTTAAAATCATGGCCCCTCTGTCTGTACATCCCACTTAAAGGCCCCCATCCTAGCAGTGGAGGTGAGAAATTACACTGTGTGATTTTTTTAGAGAGCTGGAAATACCTTTTAGCTTTTATTTCTAACACTATAAAGTGTTTGGGTTGATTTTAAGACTCGATATGGCAAAATATATTGCCATCGATTGTTTCAGTTCTTAAGTTCCCTGAACAAAATCCTCAAATAAACAGAGAAAAAAACAACTAAACATGGACACACATCAGCTGTTACCATCACAGCCAAGATAGGGTTTCAGGGTGGAACCCAGGGCATAGATTTAAATGAAAACAGTACTTCAGATTCTTGACATATTCATAATATTGGAATATTTACAGGTTCACTTCAACAGAGGGGGGGGGGGGGGGGGTACTTAAAATAAGCTGTTATCCCAAGACTTATGTAATGAGGTGGCGGGGAGAGAGAGAGAGATAGTGATTAAATTGCTGCCATGAACAAGACATCAATTATTGTAAAGTAATGGTCAACATCAAAAGAGGGATCCAATGTGAAACGAAACATGTTGAAATCATGGCCCCTCTTTCCGTACATCACACTAAAAGGCTTCTATCCTAGCAACAACAGTCATTAGAGTCCATTAAAAGAGACATCTTCCTCATTTTACGGTGCATAGCTCCATTTCAGAGAAATTCATCATGTGCCACACCAGATGAACTCAAGAGATAAAGAGAGAGAGAGAGAGAGAGAGAGAGAGAGAGAGAGAGAGAGAGCGGGAGAGAGAGAGAGAGAGAGAGAGAGAGAGAGCGGGAGGTGTGTACCCCACGCTGCCCTGCCAACCCACTACTGTGGCAACTGGAATGTGTCAAATGCACAGCACAAACAGCTCTGATACAACCAAACCTCCAAAGAGACACAGAGATAGATAGCCAGGGCCCAGAGAATTTGAATCTACAAGACAGACAACGGCAAGGGGTTTGTCAAATGCAGTTCTGGTGTCATAGTAACCTACCCACAATAGCCTATGAAGAAATGCATTGTAGCCTATGCAGATTTCCACGTCAGATCAGATGCTTGTTTGCTTGATGCAAGTTTTTCCACCATAGAAGAATAAATGTTATTTTCCATATTCTATATGAGCTCCTCCCATCAACATTCCACTTCAAAAGCACACCTGTGCATTTATGGATCCCTGTAGTGTCAGTGATTTTTTTTTGTTTTAGACATACATTCCTAGCTGTGTCTTTTTGTTTTCGGGCCTGGGGTTTGACTCAGGCCAAAAACAGGCTCTTTTTGGGCATGTTAAAAGAGTACAGTTTTCCAGTAACACACTCAAATTGTAAACAACATGTTGGACTGCTGCATTACCATGCTTTGATTCAGATCAGCCAGATGCCTTCAAGCATCTGTAATCATAAACAACAAAAAACACATGTTGAAATGATGCTGTAGTCTCTTGTACAGAGATACAACAGCCTATACTGACCATGACTTCATAGCATAATCTGACTGTCATGATTGATGAATAAAACGTTAGCGTCATTTAAAAAAGTAGCGCCAAGGCAGCGACTACTCTTCTTGGGGTCCAGCAAAATTAAAGCAGTTTATACAATTTTAAAATGTTACAGTACTTCGCAACAGATTTCACAACACAATTGTGTTCCCTCCGGCCACTACTCTACTACCACATATCCACAACACAAAATCCATGAGTATGTGTGTGTATGTTATTGTGTGTGTGTATGCATGTGTCTGTGCCTGTGTTTGTGTCTCTTCGTGTTTTAGGGGGTATGATCTTTGACCCTTGTAATCTTCTCACTCATCATTATTCGAGATTCATTCCGGATTATTCCTTATCATAGTAGCATTCACATTTATGTAGAAGGGTTTAGTAACAAATTCTATTCTTATTTACAATGAAAATGACTTCAAAATAACACACTATATTATTTAGCATGTATTTCTATTGAGCACAAAATCATTTGAAATACAACCAAAATGAACTGCAAATGCATCCAACAAGTTTGAGTCACAATCTTGATGTAGTCATTGCGTGGGGATATGGGACGAAATACTAAACTTTTGACTACTTTATTTTATAAGAATCTTTAGGGGTGTCAATAATTTTGACCCCTACCTTTTTGAGAAAAACAATATATCACTTGTTAAAACCTCTTAAGGATCTGTCCCCCCCCCCCCCCCCCCCCCTGAAGCAAGGATATGCATATTCTTGATACCATTTGAAAGGAAACACTTTGAATTTTGTGGAAATGTGAAATTAATGTAGGAGAATATAACACATTAGATCTGGTAAACGATAAAAGAAAGAACATTTAATTTTTTTTTTACCATCATCTTTGAAATGCAAAAGAAAGGCCATAATGAATTATTCAGGCACAATTTAGACTTTGACCACTCGATGGTAGCAGTGTATATGCAAAGTTTTAGACTGATCCAATGATCTATTGCATAGCTATTCAAAATGTTGTATCAAGACTGCCCAAATGTGACTAATTGGTTTATTCATACATTTTCAAGTTCATGATTGTGCACTCTCCTCAAACAATAGAATGGTATTATTTCACTGTAATAGCTACTGTAAATTGGACAGTGCAGTTAGATTAACAATAATTTAGAGGTTAAAGGTTAAACAAAATCTCTTTCTCTGCGCAATTGTATTAGTATAGAATTATATAATCCCAAATATTTTTGAGGGTATCACTCAGTATTTGAATGATTTCTTTTAAACAGTCATTTTTGCCCATCTTTATCAAGGCTGTCAGTAATTTCGGACCCCACTGTAGACTTTCCATATCAGTGGTCACTAGGGTGTGTTGTAGAACCTACATCCCTGCATCTGTCCACATGAGTTTACGCTGTGATTGTGTGAGATCCAATTAGTCTTTCATCCAGTCTGATGGGATGTCAGGGCTATAAGTGAGTGAGCACCTACAGTAAGTGAGTGAGCACCTACAGTAAGTGAGTGAGCACCTACAGTAAGTGAGTGAGCACCTACAGTAAGTGAGTGCGTATCTACAATTCACATGCAAGCCACAAATGGAAAAGGATTCACAGTGTATCTCTTCTGCATATCCAGCTGGAGATTGATTCATGCTGGCCAACATAAATACTACACACAAGACCAGAGAGAAAGACATGCAGTATCAGCCTTCCCAGTCTTGTGTATTGGAAAGTGATCAATTAAATGGTCCTTGTTGAGAGGAGAAAGGGGGATGGCTTCTCTCCATGTGGTGGGCTAAGGGAACAGTGTGATCAGAAGTATATAACGTCTAGCGTCATTTTATGTTCTGTGGGAGACCGGAGTCAAACTCTTCCACCCGCTGCGGTTTTACTTGGAATCTGTTTTGGACCATCTGCTTATTTTCTGTCCTGAATCACCATCTCTAAGGGGTAAACATCAAAACAGTTATTCCCAATATAAAATGTACTTTGTTTTAAGAGGATTCATTTCATTCTAATTCTATTTATACAGGGATATAAATCATTTATATAGAGATATAGATCAGAAATATTCTGGTCTTGAATGTTTCAAGAGACAACCTGATCAATGACTCCTCCAAATTGGCTACTGACTTGAATTACTACTGGACATCCTACAGGCACCACACTTTATAGATATTGGACTGGAGACACAACCCCCTTGTGGCCATTCTTAGGTCTACCAATGTTAATCCATCAATTCTTCATCACCAGGCACCTTGCAGTGTAATTGTAAATACACTTTTTCAAAAGAATTTAAAAGAAACATGGACAAGCCAACTGCAGTGAATTGAGACAAAAAGGCGTAGAATTACATTTGCATTCTTATATTTGTATTCCTCTGTTAGTTTTTAAGATTTGGATTCATGCCTAAACCTGGAATATTTTGTGTTTATCAGAGACTGTTTAGAGCTTAATATGGATAAATATTTGTTGCTAATAACTCTTTCTGAGCCCATGGTCCTGACAGTAGAGAAAAGCAACTCAGATTTATTTACACTGCAAAAAGTTAAATGTAAGCAATCTTATATAGAGTAATACATCACGTTTTTTTTTTTTTTGCGTGTTTGTTTTTTCTTTTCTTGCCAAGCTAAATGATCTAAACGTCATTGGTAGATCATTTGGCTTCTTTTAACCTTAAAAAGGCTTAATACAAGTCATTTAAATCTTATTCCAATGTATTTTACCTTCATTGTCTCAATTTACTTGATTCTGACAAGCAGCAATCACTTCAAAACATTTAGACCTACTTTATGGTAACCAAATGACTCATAATTGCTCAATCATCCTTTACACCACAAAGAATTACATGTTTGTCATCCATCTTAGAGGGAATTTCAAGGGGAAGAGGTGGGGTAAAAGATCTAGACCTCCTATTACTAAAGTGGTTCTACTTTGAGCTTGGGCTTTAATCTTTGAGTGAAAACACAAAAAAAGCCACTCAACAAGTGGCTGCTTGGCACAGCTGCTGGGAGTCTCATCTGCCTAATTCCACTCTAAAAATGTTAGTAATTTTGTATAACTTTTGATATCCCCCAAGAAGTCGATATTATTACCCCCACCCCCCAACCTCAGTGACTGTGAGCACCAGGGAGGGAGCAGCTTGAGGCGGCCTGGAAAGAGGCAGATTAGTGTTCCCACACACCAGGGCTTCAACACAGCAGCATCAACCCAGCTGTTGCCCAGCAACCAATTACCCAAGATATGCACTTCCTCTTTGAAGATTAAAATCCACTAACCTCCCTGCTTGAGCTTGGGTTTGTAGAGACCCGTTTTACATAATACAGTACGGCAGCGTTTGCTATATGTAGACAGTCAACCCACTTGCACCACTATTTTCGTGTTTGTTTTCAGTAACACACAATGTTTGTTAAATGATGAGTGAGGTATTCTGAATAGCTGACAGATTAATTTTAAGCGGGACAGCAATTACTTTGATGCGTAAGTAGGAGTGCAGAGGTTTTTGGTGCAAAACACACCAAAGAGTACCTGAACGTGTATTCACCAACTATGACTAAGTTTTTTGAAGTACTGCGTAAAATAGGATTGCAAATGGACAACTATCAAGGACATTGTCTGTTTACCTAGGATTTACAGGAAAAAACATGACTTCAGCCACATGATTGAACCCCAGAGGGCAAAACAGTAGGACGTTAATGCTGTTTTAGGTTTACTATGAACTTCTTTTTTGCTAATCAGGCACGTGTTGACAGGTCACCTCCACAGCAGCCTCATGACCAATAACAGGTTAGGCCTTGAGCCTTCAAATAGGTTAAAATGGGTGTTATGGTCGTCAGCATGTCGACAGTCTACAGAGAACAGGAAGTGATTTGAGTATACTGTAGTGGATGATCAACTACATACCGGTAGCTCCAAAGCAAGTCAGAAAACCCAAAAGGTTTGCAATTCTACATTACATTCAACATGATTATTTTAGCGCTACCTTTTAAAGTCGGAGTACACCGTTTGAGTCACTGCCTCTGATAGATAGCTCTTTAAATACAGTATCAGAAAATATTCAAACATGATCAGGTTAGAAACTTTATTAAACAAATGAAGGCAAAGCACAGCTTAAACTCAGTCCTAAATATGTTTCAAGTGCTACTGTAGGTGCCACACCACATTACAGTTAATATTAGAATACCACAGCCACTCAGATATACTTCTATAGACCTTTGCAACATAAATAGCAGCTACAACTGTGTTTAAATAGTCTTAAATAGGCTCGACATGCTTATTCTCTGAAGTCAGTGCCCCACCTAGTGGCACCTCAGGACAGTACCATCAGACAAACAGGAGTGCAGAGAGGAGAGGGTTAAAGTGGGTGTTTTTATAGGCACAGAAGTGCTGCCCTCTAGTGGGCAGGAGGCGAAGGTGGAGACTGATGCAGCAGGGTTGTCTAGGCGACCACCCACTGGAGGATGCTGGTGTCCTTCCCGCCGGTGGAGATCAGGTGACTGTCGTCGTGGAGAAAGGCAACGTTGGTCACATGGCTGCTGTGGCCACTGTAGGTATGGCTCGGGGCCTGCATGGCGTGACAAGGAAGGGAGACAAACAAAGAGGTTAATAATTCATCCACTTCTGTCAAAAATGTCCCCTGAATGATTAA
The DNA here is from genome assembly GCF_057628025.1 of Oncorhynchus mykiss. NCBI lineage: Eukaryota > Metazoa > Chordata > Actinopteri > Salmoniformes > Salmonidae > Oncorhynchus > Oncorhynchus mykiss. The sequence goes on from NC_143048.1 coordinate 10,417,170, forward strand.
CTTTGTTTAGATGCAAACAAGTTCATTTAAGTGGATGAGAAAACACTAACATAAAAGCATATAAGATGTAAATGACAACAAGCGTACCCTTGGCTGGGAGCAGGGGTTGGAGAACAAGTGCACTTTGCCAAAGTCATCAGCAGAGGCCAGCAGGGAGGAGTCATGTGACCTGCACACGGCGTTGATGTCTGTGCCGTCAGCACCGTCGGGCCAAACACCTAAATTGAACCAGCGATGTAGTGGTAAAGAAACAATAGCTGGGTAAACTGTGATTGCCAGTCGTGGTGAAGAAAAAAAGTCACGCTTAAGTGTTTGTACTTTCAAAGCAATCTTCCGCAAAAGGTGGGCAGACGGTAAACACAAGTAAACACTCTACTACTCCACCAGATAGAACCAAACCAGAGGCAGGAAACAATATAGACTTCCACTTGACACAACTGCAAAGACTAACAGCTCCATTTTAAAATGATTGACTGCTGTCACAATCACCAATTGCTAGAGTGACCTGAACCGACTGTTTAAAGAACTCCGTTACAGTTGGCACATAGAAGTTTCATTTCTTGGATTTATAAAGCTACAGTCTGGTTTTGCCATCATTGCCCCATATCACAAGTGAAAACAGGAAGTGGTGACTCACCAAAGACGCTGAAGCCTAGTACACAAGTGGAGGTTGCCCACTCCACATTACGAACTAGGTCCATGCTCGTCACATGTTTGCCGCTGGAAGCTTCCCCTTTACCACAAACAGAAGATAAGCTAGAATGTACCACAACACTACAGTTACAGACAAGAGTTACCCGTTTGGACAAAACAGACTCACAGAATAGGATCTCGTAGTCTCCTGAGTTGGTTACAATGTATTGGCTGTCGACGGACCAATCCAGGTGGGTGACAAAACTGGAGTGTCCCTAGGAGGAAAATAAACAAAAATGTTAGTGTACTAGTTTTTAAAAACAGGGATTTAATTTCCCATCAATGGGAATGTCTTTATTACTTACAGTGCATTTCCCCACGCGGCTGTACTTCTTGCCATTCTCCGTCACGGCATAGATGTAAACAAAGTTGTCATGGGAACCCACGGCTAGGAAGTTGCCGTCTGAGAGCAGGAGAGTTAGGTTATTTGTGATTGTAGGAGGTGGTGGATAAGTACACTGTACAATCCTGTACCGTTCAGTTCAGACAGATGGTCAGCCATTTTCTGAGATTTCACTTATTGGCGCCATTAAACAACGTGTATATTTAAGGCGGGATTTGTAATATCGGAAATGACTCTTGCACGGTACCTGGGGAGTACTTGACATTAGAGATGATCTCGTTGCCATCAGTGTGCATGTACACCAGGTCTTGTGTGTCCGTGTCCAGCACTAACCACCTACAGACAGGATGAGGGAAAAATAGGGAGAGGTTATTGGATGGAGTCATTGCACTGACACCATGTAATCAAATTACATAGCAAATCCTTCATCCTGTCCAATTGAATTGTGCCGTTAGCGTTTCACTGTCCAATAAGAGATGATCCTCAAGCCAGTGCGTGAGGATCTGAAGTACCTTCCTGTCATGGTCCCCACTGCCAGCACAGCTCCACTGGGATGGAACCCTGCAGAGCGCCCTGGGTCCTGTAGGAACGGAGGGAGACATGGAGGATCAACAGGGCTGCATGGTGCCCATCGCATACAAGACAACTACTATGGACTGATGTAAATTCACTAAGCTAGATGTTTCAAGTGCCTTTGTCATTACAGCAAGGTAACCAAGTGCGGATCTGGACCAAGTACAACTCTCTTCTTGAAGCTGGTGTATATTCAAAAGGAGAGTAGCTACAGAGAAGAGCTGGAAGATTGAGCACCTCGGTGGTCTTGCTCCAGAGAGGCTGATGGGAGTTGGTGTCCCATAGGTGGACCTGCTTGTCCTGGCCACAAGTCACAAACTGCTCCATGGAAGGATGGATGTCCAGGCCCCACAGCTCATCTGTGTGACCCTGAGAGATTAAGAGGAGGCGAGAGAGGTGAGATGATAGAGAAAGTACAGAAAAAGCAAAATGGAGACAGACGAGGACGAACGGTAAAAGAGGAAGGGAGAGAAGAGAAATACGGGGGTTATAAAACAGGTAAAAACCATACTTCCTACTGATATGTTCCATTGGCAATTGACAGGTGGTGTACCTGTACTATAGGGTTGAGTGTTTCAGGGAAAGACCCTGTAAGGACGGTGTTCTTGGTGGTCCCCACTAACAGCTCCCCCTGCTTCCCCTCAGTCACGGCTCTCACTGGCCCAAACGCCTCAGGCACCTGAGAGAGAGGACACACGACAGCAACAAGCATAAAACTATACATCTCATCGGTCATTCTCAGGTAGAATTACGGCTGCCCAAAGGACACCTATACAGTTAAACGCTTGGTCTTGCTAACCGTTGTGTGCTAAAGGGGAAAGTCAAGGGAAGCTATGAGCTCAGCAGTCTCGATTTTGAGTCATAAAGAGTACAGCGTGTCCTTATCTGCATAAGGTTTACTCATCCTTCGGAGTCATCCACACCCTCTTCTCTCACCTCCATCTCACTCTGCTTGTTATAGTCGTGGTCCCAGAGCACCATCCTGCGGTCCTTCCCTCCACCGGACACCAGTGTACCATCCTTCAGCACACACAGGGAGAAGATCCCGCCCTCGTGGGCCTTCGCCACCACCTGGCTGATCCGGTTCCCACCTGTCAATCACAAACCGCTGTCAAATAATATGCTTCAAGGAGGGATGTGAGATGGACTTCTGCGATGTGTGCTTTTTTTTCTTAATAAATTGCTTTCATATAAGAAATGGATGTGTGAACTGAACGACTGGTTGCAGAGCACTGAGTTACAGTGGCTGAGAAGGCTACGGTCTTCAAACAGACCTTTGGCCCAGACGTAGATGTTTCCACTGGAGTCTCCTGTGATGGCGTCTCCGTTCTCAGCAAAGGCCACACACAGCACGTACTTGGGCTTCTCGTTTTTCTGGGAGAAAAGGTTTAACACTTCCGTTATAATTTTTAAAAAAGTTAACAGGAGGCAGAAGTTAAGTTGTCTTTCGCTCATCCACAGACCTCAAACAGCCCCTGGCGCTTGGTGAGAGTGTTTCCGTCCATGGTCCAGAAGTTCAAGTGGGACTTCCCACAGGTGACGATCAGGTTGGCGTCCATGGGGTGGAAGGCTGCGGCCAGCACTGAGTCATTAGAGCACTGGAGGGGATGACAGCAGGAATTAGACCCCTGAACTGGCAGACGATGGTGACTGATTGCGCCACAGACTACGACACTTATTCATACCCAGGCCTACACTGCTGACGCCTTCACTTTTCTTTATTTATGATCAATCATGACTCGTCTTTATATGCCATGCAATACCAAGGAAAGCAGCTCTCGTCATGCATACTGTAGTTTAGTCTGAGGCCTCGTCACCTTCACATCCGCCAGCTGTTTCTCCTTCTGCCAGTTCCACACAGACAGGATATGGTCATTGGCATCGTCGACGGCACAGAGATGAGCACCACCATTCTGTTGAAGGACAGGTGTTAGTCAGAGGCATACGTGTCATGTAAATAAATGGCTCTATTCGTTTCAGACAATTTATAGATATTTAACATATACATGCCGGCTAATGTCATGGAACATGTTTTCAAAGTACTAATGAATGACTGACTTTCTCAAAGTTCGGTCTGTAAGCAGGTTGGGGAGGGCTTACCGACTTGGAGAAGGCCACACAGGTGACTGCCCGGTCAAACACGCCCATCCCAATGACATGCAGGGTATTGAGACTGACCGAATCCCACACACGCACATGAGGAGGCAACATCTGAGAGAGAGAGAGAGAGAGAGAGAGAGCGTGGGTTTGAGAAAGAAATTGGATACAGTGCAGTCATGCGCTATAATTAAATATAAATATTATACAATATAAGATGGCCATAAGAGGATATAACAGGTCATTTCTTCAGAAATTGTTGATTTTAAAAGTACCTTGCCCTCTAACAGCTGATAATGAAATGAATGAAAGAGAGAGAAAGAGTGGGTCTGAGAGAGAGAAATTGGAACCACTGCAGTCATACATACATACTACTGTGAACCACAATACGATTCCCATAAGAGGTCATTCCTCCAGAATTGAAGAAGATTGTTGATTTTAAAAATGTACCTTGCCATCTTTGGAGGTTCCGGCGACTTGTCCAGTGGCTATGGTGACCATGTCTGGATGGATGCCTAAGCTGTCGGGAAGACAGAACAGTCACAGTGATGTGGCGAGTCATAAGGCCAAGCTAACCTTTCCCACTGTCCTCTGGGGAATTCTTGTTTGTTTTGTTTCTTGTTCTTGTTTCTCTGTATACAACGGGCTAAAATGCCGTCAAAGTCAACTCATTTATTCAGCCCTTTAATGACTCATGAAATAAACAAACTGTCAATGATACTTCAAAAAGCAAATAACAGGCCCTACAACAAATACACTGGTATGAAAAGCCCTTGAAGCATTAGTGTTGTGATGATAAGTAATACTTCCATGAACACATTTGCACATTTTGAAGATAATAATATAGAATTTATAGCCACACTGAAAACAGTCCACAATACAAATGAAAGAGTATTCTGGTCAGGTATGTCAGAGTTAGCTATAGCCCAACATGTATGAAAATGATACTGTGCAAGTAGGACATTAGCATATACCAGCCCAACCTTTGTTTGCACAGGAGACACCGAGCCTCGAACAAGACCTCGTTTAAATAACGTTTATTCTGAATCAATGTGTCATTTAAGGAAGTTCTCTTGGCACAGTAAGCCTTTGGAAAATGCAAAACTATCTTGCCCCGATTTAAATCAAGTGATAGCTGATGATTATCAGACAAAACTGTGAATGCCATCTAGTGTGCAATCACATTTAGCTAAATAAATTCCAGATGACACATCTTGCCCTTTGCAAAGCTTATGACGTGCATTGCTGCACTAAATGCAGTGGGGTGTCACCATCTGGAGTCAAAGCTAAAGCTAAGAAGTAAAAAAAAAAAAAAAATTCCAGAAGAAAAGTTGTATGCCTACACCAGTCATCTAAAAAGGTTATGGTAGTGGGAGCTGCTGAACCAAGCACACCAACTAGCCTTACCATTTGACATCGTCGTTGTGGCCCAGGTAATGTCTCTGCTGCTGTTCCTCCACATTGTAGAGCACCACCACGGAGGCATTGAAGTAGACTATCTCCCCTGTGGGGAGCAGGTAGAGGTTGGAACGGCAGTCTCTGCCCCTGTACCCATACCTGGACAACCGAGGGTTAAGGACCACAACAGTAATCCTGTCTGAACAATTATACTGTTGAACAGTAGGAGGCTGATGCCATCTCAGAACTTATGGGAGGTGGGTACAATACAAATCAAAGAAGTTACTCTCCAGAGGCCATAAAAACACACACACACACACAGAGTAATCAACTATAAAAAAAATAGTAATGTGGTACTATATTCATTTGTGATGACAGTACTGCAACACTGAAATGTTCTTTCACAAATGCACATTATAAACTGAGTGGTTCAAGCCCTGAACACTGATTGGCTGAAAGCTGTGGTATATCAGACCGTTTACCACAGGTATGACAAAACATGTATTTTTACTGTTCGATTACAATGGTGACCAGTTTATAATAGCAATAATGCACCTCGGGGGTTTGTGGCCAAACTCCGCGTTGCGTGGCGCCTAAGAACAGCCCTTAGCCGTGGTATATTGGTCATATACACATACACCCCCCGTGTCTTATTGCTTAAATATACTTCTATAGCCATTGTCCCCCACAAGCTTTCCCTGCCTCATCTGGGGTGTAATCCTTACTCCAACCCTATGAAACTGGGGGAAAAATGCAACAAAAACAAGCTTACATTGGAATAGTTCAGGTAGGTTCCACCCTGTTTGTTTTCCGTTTGGTTCGTAGTGAATACACCCCTGTATGCCTTGCAGCACTATTCTCTGTTTGTCAGTGACAGAAGGATACACCCACTGCAGTTTGAGCTTGTGCTCAGGCAGTGTCCCCTTGTGGTCCAGTCTGTAGCTGTCCCTCTTCTGGTCAGGCATGTGCATGGTGACTGGCCGACCCCTCAAGAACATCCTCACATAGCCATCCTCTGATACAGGAGAGGGGGAGAGAACAGGGAGATAAGAACTTGCAGGAGAGAGAGAAATTGTTCTTTAAAAAAATGGTGAAACACTTCCTATCTATACCGCTCCTTGCTAGCATGAACGGTAGATAGTGAAATGTAAGTCTTTTGAACATAAGCACGCCGACAAATCCTGTTCCACCAGCCATGTAAGAGGCAGGATTTGTGCGTTGAATCACTGAAGCATGATGGCAAAAGATATAGCTTCAGTGTATGTCATTTCAAACGGCTCTGAAGCTTTGCACAAAAACATGACATTGAGGCACCACAATAACTCGGGGGTACCCCATAATACGGTCTCTCTTGGCTGACATAACGTTATATTAAAAACAAATTGCGGTTATGGTTGGCATTATAGTGCTGCGGCTGCTGTCATAACGGGAGTCAATTGAGCTCATTAACGGAGCAGTGTGCTGTCCTCTCTGCGGTCCCTAATCATCTACCCAAGCACTCAGAGAGGACATGGGAAAATTAGGGTAATTGGCTTGTTAAAAATGAATATAGCCCCAACAATAACAGACAGGCTATTGGTTGTTGTTTATTGGACATGTTTCATGGATTCCCATGTAGTACACTGGTCAATGCTTATTTTTTAACGGGGGGGGGGGGGGGGGGGGGGTAGTATTTCTAAATGCTCAGTGCCTGGAAATTATGTTTTTGTTTGCATATAATGAATTATCTTGTACACTGTATTCTTCAGTCAAACTGTGGGGTATAAAAGGGCGCCGGGTATGGTAAAGGAATCACACGCAGGCCTGTTGCCGTGCTAAGACGTACCTGCATTGACGGAGCATTCTTTGCTGAAACGAGAGAAAAAAGAAAGAAGAGAAGAGTGATTTTCTGAGATGCCGTTTTTAACTCATGGTATTGCTGCAATGGACTAAATTATTCAGTGACCTCATCCTTCATGCCTCTGACTTTTCTGTCTACAGTAGAACCCATCTACCTGCGCCACAATGCCCGGTGAGCATTATCCAAATAGTCTGCAATATTAAAAGTAGTAGTTCATACTGTAGAGCATATAGAAAACAAACATTAAATACAGTATTCAAACAATGCGGACGGGAAAATACTGTATTCATGATATAGAAAATACAACTGGTGCTGTGCCATGACATAAAATAAGGCCAGTTACGAGAGTAATAGAGAATAAAATAAAGAGCAAGAGAGAGTGACTGAGACAGCACAGACAGTCAGTATCCTGTCGGGGGGCCTCTCCAGCACTCCCCTACATCAGCTGAAAAGCAATGAGTTTCTGTCAAAGCCACTGAAAGGTTGCCTAGCTAGGACAGTTTGAGATTACCATGGCAACATAGTCACAGGAGTGATGGTGCGTAAGATAAGAGAAAAGTCTAGGAGGAACATGAATTGCCAATCTGTGCATTTTAACCAATCCGAGAGTATAGAGCAGTAGGTTATTCGGAGGAAGACTGGATACAATTACAATACTGCTGCAGATTATTTTCTTTGACAACTTGTTTCATTAAATCATGCTATTCAAACGGACACTGTATTAGTGGTACATTTGGGCAAATACCAGTTTGGCTAATCGCAGGGCAGACTGAAAACATGAGGGATAAAGTGCAAGTAAACAGAGAGGCTTTCATGTTTCTGTCTTTGGCTGAGCATTCATTCACTACAGTGTATTATATCTGGAGCCTGGTTATTTGTGGGACAACCACAGAGACAGTCAGGGAAGGGCTCTCTTTAAAGTACCCACATAAAGGCCTGTTTGTCTCCCTGCATGCGGATTTTCAAAAAGAGGAGAGGCGCCGGTTGTGTCCAATGGGAGTCGCTGAAAGATCCAAAACCACTAATTAAAGCAAGGCTTGATGGCAACTGGCAAACAGGAAGGCCAGAGAGATAAATAATGGGGTGGCTTGAAAAGCCTCCGACAGTGCAGTTTATTTCTTTAAGAATCATCAAAACAAGAAATACTGTACCATTTGGTAGAACGTTACCGTTGAAATCTATGAAGTAAATACTAAAGTACCCATTATAACCTACCATCATAAGGCCTACCTAGTAAATTCCAGGTGCTACCCGAATGCAGAGAACAAAAACATGCAAATAGATCCATAGTCGACTTCAGTACAGATTGCTGCTTCATCTCATTTAAAAAGAGCAAGAGATAGAAAAGTGGTCCAACAGGCCATCATTCACTCTTCCTCTATCAGAATTTGCATGCACTCAGACCCCCCAAATCAAATTTGCCATTCAAATACATGCAATCTGTTCCTCGTCCTCAGGCTCAGCTATCCCATCAAGCCAGTCTGCAATCAGGGTGCGTCAGTCGAGATGTTTAATGCATGTGGATGAGCAAGAGTGCCAATCAAGTCATTCTGCAGAGCAAGAGGAATCCGTAATCCAGATAAACAAACTACCCATCCACCCACAATCCCAATGAAACATTGCATCAGCAAGGGGGGGGGGGGGGGGAAATCAACCACAAATAGAAAAATACCCATTATTTTTGGTTTGTTGACTTACACATCCGTAATGCAAACTCATAAAGGATCTGCCTAAAACTGGAATGGGACATAGCTCCCTTTAGCCTATTCATAGACGCTAACCCTAGTGTATATTCACAACGGTATCTTCCGTTCAGGGAGGGTTTCAAGAGCCTCGACGCTCGGTCTGAACATTAGCATGCATCGCTTGCGGTACAGTTTTGGAAGCATAAGGACCTTATCTTTCATATCAGTGAGATTATTATTATTTTAAACAAAAGGTTAAATTAACTACACACCTTTGTGGCTAGGGTTCCCACACGGCGCTTGTTTCCGGAAGACAGAGGCGACTACCTGCGCTAATTAGCTATCTAGCACGCATCCGAACACCTGTGAGTAACGGAAGGAGGACGCCAGAATAGTGTTTGAACTGAAAAATACAGTGGGTTGCAACTGTTACAAATGGTTAAAACAGCGTACAGTAAGTGTATATTTTTGTATTTGTGAAATGAATTTGATGTGAGAGTAGAGTTTCTAAAACTGTATCGCAAGCGAGAATTAACGTTTCTAAACGTTAAAACAGTGCGTCGGAATTGCCGTGCACATGGTCCCAGCTGATGGCCAATACTTACAGCTGAGAACCCTAGGGAGAAGACAGAATGCTCCCTTGGGTTCCCCAGAGCAAAGCTCCCCCATGCAAACACTTATGTTCTTAAAGAGACGATACAATAGACAGGTCTTTGTACAGTACGAAAGAAACGTTACTTGCATTTATTTTGATTTCGTAGTCATGTGTTATCTATGGCTTTAGTTTGTTGTAAATCACAAATGGGTCTTTGCATCATTCTGGCCTTGTTTCTTTGCTGCCCCTCCCCAAACCCCATTGAAAGATAACTCATCAAAAGGTCCTACATAAGATAAAAACAGTTACTGCTTCCTGTTGGATTAAACTACCCAACGACCCAAAATGGCTTGTCAAACAATCACCTGCAAAATGTTTACGTATTAATTTACCTGGGTGATCTCTTCATGGTAACTTTTCCGTTAGGTAACAGCAACGCAGTTCACACAACAGAACCCTGTCGACAACTAACAGGCTTCCTTGTTGATTCAGTTAACTTTAGCTGTGTCCGGAGTCTGGGCACTTTTTCCACCAATGGGGAGGCACTTCCTGACTCTGCTGGACCTCCCTTCTGCTCAGTAACCACACCTCCGTTACCTAAGCCCCTTAAATTTGACACCCTCAGCAGAGTGAGCTCATTGAGGGAAGAGGGAGTGGATGGACTGACTGTATCCACCTGTCTTTCAAAGCTTAATAGCACCTCCATAAAACCAATCAGATCTTGTTATCTACTATTCAAACAATGAGCAGGTGTGGGGCGTTTCTGTTTGGCACAAGCAACCATGCATGCATTTGACTGTGAATACACTGTTCCATCTTCCTTTATTAAGCGACTGATTCTGTTAAACACAGTAGCCTACATAACACTGCACCGGACTAAAATTATGGAAGTACAAGTTAAACACATCAGTAGATCTGAATTTCTATATGTATGTAGACGACAGAGAGGTCAGATGACCTCCACCCGTCTCCTCTCCTCCCTAGACATTACACATACAGGGGTCTAAATGATTCAAGCCAGTCAAACATCCAGCGTCCATTCACCTGCTCTCTCCGTAGAAATACAACACCACAGTGTTACACGGCAATGCATCAGTGGTGCATTTACACAAGTTTTTTTAGGATCATTTGTCATCTGATCTGAACAGCGAGAGGGTTAAAAACAACGATCGGTCTACTGATCAGTGCCCTAAATTGGACGTCAACAAAAACCCCTGAGACCTTGGCACCTCTACTCTCGGAATACAATGTCAGCCCGAGGAATAGCTGAGAAGAACACAGACCCACACCATATGTCACCTGTCTTATCAAACAGGGAGATAGAAAGGGTATTTTATCTGGCAAGTGAGGCAGTTACGGCTGCTCAGGACGTGACGAGCTGTCTTTATATTTTCCTCAGAGATCAGAGATGAGCTCTATACCCATTCTCAGATGTTGGGTAGACTTCACAGATGTATACGGTATGCATGGATGCTCTACGCTCTATGCTCTCTCAGTTAGCCAGATGGAGCAGGAGTGTTTGCTGTGTCAGTGTCTGTGTTTAGGGGGTTAGCGGTGTCTGTGCTGTATCAGACAATCACCTGCTCCTGCCACATGTGGAGCTGCTTGACGAGGTGGTTCTGCTTCTGCTGTCAGACACCATCTCTCTCCTGACCGTGGACAGACGCTCGGTCGACATGCTCTTCCTAGTTGGGGAGAATAGGTGAGAGGGAGAGGAAAAAGACGAGAGGTGGAAAGAGGGGGAGGGTGAAGAGTGAACAAGGATATTGAGAGGGATATGAAATGTCTCCGGTCATAGGTTTGCAGTGCAGACTGTAGATTCAACGCCACACTGCCACCCTAAGGCTGGGCTTGGAAATGCACAATAGAAGGATACCAAGAAAAACAGTATTAGATCCACACATTCGGATGTCTTACCTTTTGATGGACTGCAACACTTCCTTTTTGGGAGAAGAGGGGGAGGAAGGGTATCCCCCCATCTGTTTCTGCTGGACATAACCATTGCTGAGAGTGAGAGGCTTTGATGGTAAGGCTTGCAAGAGTTGGCGCACTGGCATCAAAAGAGGGAGAGAAGAATGGTTCAGTAAACAGACCTTTGTTGTTGAAGTTTTTCCAATTCGACAATGCAAATTCTTACCAAAAACTACATACAGTACATGGTGTATCTCTCCATTGCAAGTTTTAAATTCATTTAAAAAATATATAAACTGTATAGTGATATTTCTTATATATCTCAGAAATAGAACAAACTTCCTTAAATTATATATTTTTGACTTTTTTTATTCAATGCATTTCTTTGGGCCAAATTAAATGTTTAAATCAAATCATTTTTGTATATATATATATTTTTGATACCTTAAGGGGTCCTACAATTCCAAATCAAATGGCTAAATTATCCTGGGTATGACAATCTTAAAACAATTCCCCCTGGCTGGCAACTAACACTCTCCACGCCTTGTGCATCAGGTTTATAATGCAACCTCCTCAGTAGAAGCTTCTAGACTCTCCTCTCCTATTACAGCTAGTACTGTACGTTGACGAGACTACGGTGGTCTAACGTGGTCCCAGGCTCCCAGCTCCTCACCCTTGGTGGGTGCGGCCACAGTAGGCCTCCTCCCCCCCGCTCCGGCCCCAGTCTGAGTCAGCTCCTCACAGCCGCCCAGTCTGCGCAGCGCGTCGGCCAGTGCAGCCTTCAGCAGCTGGATCTCATCCTCCTGCAACTGGACACGCTGCTCCAGGTGGGACAGGCGGTCGTCCACCTCCATGGTGCTGCCCGCAGAGACGTTGTCATCTGGGAGACAGGGAGAGAGAGTGGGGGTTAGAGGGAGGGGGAGAGAGGAGAGAGAGGGAGAAGGAAAAACGGACAGAGACAGAGTCAGGGGGATGGAACAAAGATGTTTTGTTGTTCACCCAGTACAAAAGCAGGAATTTACATAATTCTCCAAGCTTTATGTGTTAGTTTTTGCTAATAAAGATTACACTAGGTTACTTCCTTGACAAACAATATGTTGGTCTTAAATTCCTACAGCAAAGAACAAAAATGACAGTGCAGTTCTGACATTAATTAAAAGCAGTATTTGCTTGAAACAAAATTGAGGCCAACCCCGTTTTGAAGACTTTACTCTTTTATGTGTTGTCAGTAGCACATCATACCTGACCCTAGTTCTAGCTCCATGGCGGCAGCAATTTCAAAAAGTATATTGTGCTGATTTGATTAGCGCGTTGAACCATGTCGCGCATCTTACTTTAAAAACTCAGTGGATAGTGCGAAAACAATGATGTCATTTCTGACGTCAATTATGCACCGTCGCCAGCTAGACCCTAACCTCTCGTCCTTCACTGGGATGGCATCATGTGGCTGTCCAATTTAATCCTCTGTTCCAGCTCAAATGCTTAACTGTGCAATATCAGATAGGATGCCCTGTAACTGAAAGGTCTGACAATTCTTTCAAATGTCTTTCAACAAAACAATGCCATTAAAACAGATTTTGGGACAATGTAACAGAATGCTGTACATACATTATAATGTTGAGTTGACGACTGTTTGCCACTTGACAAAATTCCAGTGCTTGTTATCATCATATCCCATTCAATGGTGGAAACAGTATTCAATTGTCATACTTGAGTAAAAGTAAAGATACCTTAATAGAAAATGACTCAAGTAAAAATGAAAGTCACCCAGTAAAATACTACTTGAGTAAAAGTCTAAAAGTATTTGGTTTTAAATATACTTAAGCATCAAAAGTAAATGAAACTGCTAAAATGTACTTAAATATAAAAGTAAAAGTATAAATCATTTAAAGTTCCTTATATTAAGCAAACCAGACGGCACAATTTTTATTTGATTTTTATTGACAGATAGCCAGGGGCACACTCCAGCAAACGAAGCATTTGTGTGTAGTGAGTCCGACAGATCAGAGGCAGTAGGGATGACCAGGGATGTTCTCTCGATCAGTGTGTGAATTTGTACAATTTTCCTGTCAAAATGTAAGTACATTTAGGTGTCAGGGAAAATGTATTGCGTAAAAAGTACATTATTTTCATTAGGAATGTAGTGAAGTAAAAATAAAAGTTGCAAAAATATCAATAGTAAAGTAAAATACAGATACCCAAAAAAACTACTTAAGTACTGTAGTACCTTAAAGTATATTTACTCAAGTACTTTTCAACACTGATGCCATTCAAATGACCAAGAACCATTGTTAGATGAATGTGTCTTTGGAGAAGGATATGCAGTACTACCAACAGGATTTCTTAGTATAATGCTGCCCTGACTGACATGCCTATTTACTCTGCCTGTAACATGCCTGACCCAGTAGAACCAATTACCTCATCTCTCAGTCCAAAAGATTGTGGGAGAACCCACATTCAAATTGGGCATAGTTGAGAGTTTGACTTTAAAAATCCCAACACCTGTTAGATGTTTTTGATTCAGCAGGAGGGGAAATTAAAGAACATGTCAAACTCAAATCAAATTTTATTTGTCACGTGCGCCGAATACAACAGGTGTTGTATTACAGTGAAATGCTTACTTACAGGCTCTAACCAATAGTGCAAAAAAGGTGTTAGGTGAACAATAGGTAAGTAAAGAAATAAAACAACAGTAAAAAGACAGTAGTGAGGCTATATACAGTAGCGAGGCTATAAAAGTAGCGAGGCTACATACAGACAAAGTGACTATGCATACTGGATACTCTGGTTAGTCAGGCTGATTGAGATAGTATGTACATGTAGATATGGTTAAAGTGACTATGCATATATGATGAACAGAGAGTAGCAGTAGCGTAAAAGAGGGGGTGGTGGGTGGTGGGTGGCGGGACAAAATGCAGATAGCCCGGTTAGCCAATGTGCGGGAGCACTGGTTGGTCGGCCCAATTGAGGTTGTATGTACATGAATGTAAATTTAAAGTGACTATGCATACTGGATACTCCGACCAACATAAACAAATACCTATTTACTTGGCTGACGCTGTCAATTAACCATGGCGTGCTTTTATAACCTTGGTCACAATTTGAAATCTGCTGAGTAAAAGCATTGATAAGATTTCAATCGCCTCTGCAGCAAATGTCAATTACACTGCCTCTGAACGGCCAAGGTACAAAACAACTACATCTACGGGGGTTTACTCCACCCATCCCCATGTCAAACTAAAAAAAAACTGCTTGAATTGTTTCTGGTAATGAAGTAATTAAGTGTGATCATTCATTCATTTAAACCTACCTAATTTTTAAACAATGTTTCCACAGGAATGCCATCCCATTACTTTGTTAATGAAACAACCTTCCCCCTCGCACTTTACACGCAGTAGCTGTCCAACAGAACAGACTGCAGGCTTATGATGCGTACTCAATAACTTTCTCTTTATTGCCTCCAGCAGATGACACAGCACAGGCAAAGGACAGCTATAGCTAGCACAGTTAAAGCAGGTGGCAGCTGTGTTAAAAAAAAAAAAAAAAGCATGGCTACTAATTATATAATATGAAAATGACTAAATGGAGAGAGGGAATGGGAGGGGAGGAGGGAAGGTTAGCTCTATGGCGTAAGGTGGAGAGGGATGAACCCCTGTGTGATGCGAGAGGACAATGGAGGTCAGGGCGAAAAGCAAAGCCTGCTGAAATATTCATTGGGCTCTGGAGTCTGCTTGCCTGTCCCTACCTGTCATGCTCAGTCACTCAGCCAGTCAGCCAGTCACTCAGTCAGTCTGACAGCCTGCTCTCCTCTCCTTAGCTCTCTTGGGGGGTCCCGGGATGCCAAATCTGGGCTTCTTTCTGATGTAGGGTTTTCCCCTCGTCTCCTCTACAGCCAGTGCCTGTTCTGCCTCTCTCTCCCTGGACCAACCCCCCCTCCTTCTACTTATTCTCCTCCTCCTTTCTAGAAGTGCATGCGGCTCACAAAGAGACAGGCAAGTCACTGTTTGTAACAGGACACTGCTCCCGGCAGTCCTGCCTCCACAGTGGCAGCAGCAGTGGATGCAGCCAGAGGCTGGCTTGGCTGGGGGCCAGACATTTACACCGCTGCAGAAACAGCCAGGCACAACCAGGAAGTGAGACTGCAGTGGGTGGAATCCGAGTCTCCTCCATTCATGACACACAAATGCACCCACGCACATGCGCATACAGAGAGAGAAAAAGAGAGAGAGAGAGATGTATGTATGTGCTCACATCAGGCACACCATGGCATGGCTGGAATCATACTGTACATAATATCGATGACAGAATGACAAACACAATTCAGCCCCCTGCCTTCATCTCCAAGGAAGTCACTGAGGTCTTCTCTATCAATAACACACACACGCACCACTGGGACCAGGGTCTGAGTAACAATGTGAGCAAACCCTAGAGAGGGGATCGTACTACCTGCTGTTACACCATGTTGAGTCAATGGTTAATACACCTAAACGCTGACCTGTAGGTATTAGATTTCATGACAGATGAGCCATGGTTGTTGCACGCAGTCTGAGGCAGTCAATAACACAAATGGGCCAGATGGTCACAAGTTAAAGTGTATTTACCTTTGCAAGCCTTTTACTATCTATTGTTTGCATTCATGATAATCAATAGCTTGTTGTGGGATAAAATACACCTGTACACAATTGCTATCTCAGCTGTTAAAGTACTTAACCTATAGTGACTGTAGGAGCTAAACTGTCGCTGTCACCACCAGCACCAGACAATTCAGAGTCCAGACTAGAGCTTTGGTCACAGACACAAAGGCAGCAAACAATCTACAGTAAAGGTCAACCCTGACCAAGATGGCTCCAAAGTCAATTCTACCTCCCTTTGGCAGAGAAGCTGAGCTGCTCCCCTCTGTATTCCACCGTCTGGGGTGATCTGCAGCCTGGAACCGATCCTAAGTCTGCAGCACATCCAGGCTACCCAGCTAGCACATTTGGTTCTTTGGAAGTCGTGGGAACATATGTTTTTGGTTTCACATTGGTTGCAGGAACGAAGCCATATGTTTCATGACCTGGTAAAACTGACCTGGTAAAACTGATCCTTTTTCAAATGTTTTTCCTCTTCTGGGAATGTTTACTTTTAGGTTGCTGTGAGGTTCTGAGTGTTTTAATCTGGTTCCTTTATTTCACTGCACCTATCTGGTGTATGTGACAATAAAACATCATGTATTTGAATTTTTTATTATTAATGCTCTGAGAACAGAAATGATAGATTATGTGGAGGTTTAACTTAATTAAACTTCCTTTTTTCAATAGGACTTTTGATAACACTGCTAGCTTATGAGGTTAAAAAAAATGAACTTCGAGCACAGATAGGACACATGGAAATTCATTTCCTTTGGCATTATTTATGCAAACATTTATTTTTTATAGCAGCATGGTATCAGTGAGATTTAAACCTATAATCTTCTGTTCTCTAGCCATGGGAATTAGTCAACTGAGCCACCAGGATGTAGCTAGCATACCATGTTTTTAAAGCATACAAAGCTGTTAATTTTAGTATTTTCAAACAGACACCATTTTAAAAGTGACTAGCCATCATTAAAGATCAGGTGTGGCCAATTAGTGGACACGGGACAACACACCTAAAGGGAAACTCAAAAGCGATATTTTGGCATTTGTTTGATTAGTCCACTGTTGATATAGTCCCAAAGTGTTTTGCAGGTCTTGACATAGAATTTCAACCAGATTTAAGTCAAAACTGTAACTCGGCCACTCAGGAACATTCACAGTCTTCTTGGTAAGCAACTCCAGTGCATATTTGGCCTTGTGTTATAGGTTATTGTCCTGCTGAAAGGTGAATTCATCTCCCAGTGTCTGGTGGAAAGCATACCGAACCAGCTTCTCCTCTAGGATTTTGCCTGTGCTAAAGGTCCATTACGTTTCTTTTAATATCCTGAAAAACTCCCCAGTCCTTAACGACTACAAGCATACCCATAACATGATGCAGCCACCACTATGCTTGAAAATATGGAGAGTGGTACTCAGAAATGTGTAGTATTGGATTTGCCCCAAACATAACACTTTCTATTCAGGAAAAAAAGTAATTACTTTGCCACATTTGTTGCAGTATTACTTTGGTGTCTTGTTGCAAACAGTATGCATGTTTTGAAATATTTGTATTCTGTACAGGCTTCCTTCTTTTCACTCTGTGAATTAGGTTAGCATTATGGAGTAACTACAATTCTTATATCACAGCCATTAAACTCTGTAACTGTTTTAAAGTCACTATTGGCCTCATGGTGAAATCTCTGAGTGGTTTCCTTCCTCTCCAGCAACTGAGTTAGGAAGGATGCCTGTATCTTTGTAGTGACTGAGTGTATTGATACACCATCCAAAGTGTAATTAATAACTTCACCATGCTCAGTGATATTCAATGTCTGTTTAGTTGTTTTACCCATCTACCAATAGATGCCATTATTTGCGAGGCATCGGAAATCCTCCATGGTCTTGGTGGTTGAATCGGTTTGAAATTCACTGCTCGACTGAGGGACCATACAGATAATTTTATGTGTGGGGTACAGAAATTAGGTACTAGTCATTCAAAAATCATTTTAAACACTATTATTGTACACAGAGTGAGTCCATGCAACATATTATGTGACTTGTTAAGCACATTTTTACTCCTGAACTTATTTTAGGCCATAACAAAGGGGTTAAGTACTTATTGACTGAAGACATTTCAGCTTTTCATTTATTACATTTGTAAATAAAATCGAAAAACATAATTCCACTTTGACATTGTGGGATATTGTGTGTAATCTAAATGTAATACATTTTCAATTCAGGCTGTAACACAAGCAAATGTGGAAAAAGTAAAGGGGTGTGAATACTTTCTGAAGGCACTGTACATAAGACAGAAGGTTACTTCTGCAAAAACTAAATTAGGGTAGTTGGTCGGGGTGGATAGTGTTAGCTAAGATGATTTTTGAAAATTGATGAAATGAAATATTACATCTTGAAACGCTGCAGTGTTTCTACAATATTTTCAAAATCATCAGATATGACACAGGTCTTCTTTTGAGAACTTTCCCGAAATTCAGGCTGTCATAATTACTATTATTGTTGAATGTATATGTTCCAGGTACAGCATCAGTGTCTACATTGTCAACAACCTTTCAGTATTCAGATTACAACACGCAAGAGAAATTCTGCAAAATGGCGGGGGCATTTTAGCTGCGGACATTGTTGTTCTATAGCAGATAAAAATGGATTGACTGCTCAAAAATGTGCATTTGTTACTATCTGCATGTTGTTCCTTGATCAAATGCAAAACATCATAACTGTCAGCGATGTTGTTTAATTTCAATTTAACATTATGGATTTTTTTATTATCAATTAATCAAGAAGCATAAATCAAAGAACAATGATACATGGAAAGTTATACAGATAATAGCAGATAAACAGTTGTACTGATAAATACAAATCAATAAGAAATATTCACAGTGACAACAGTGTATTTATCCTAATCCTGCTCCTTAACTCCCTATCACTGTCGACATCTTAGACAGGGTTAGACGATCAGATTAAACCAACCACATCCCCAGCTAGCCTGGCACCTAAGCTGTTTCAAATCAAACGGGAACATCTCACTGTACTTCACTTTAGAGAGAATGTTTCTGTTTAAACCAGGAAATGCTGTGAACTCTCTGTCTGGTTGGGTTTTAACAGCTCTGCCTCCCTGACAACCTCCACAAAGGCTAGAATGTCCCCGGTCTGGCGACCAGCATGATGGATGCCACTGGACTTTGATGCCTCGAACTCAGCGTCTGTGGTGTCCAACATGTCCTCGACAACAATGGACTTGCTAATCCTGTCGGTTGCTTGCTCAGTCATGTTTGGACCCAGGTCCTTCAAAAATGACTTCAAGACGCTGAGGAGTTCCAGGTGTAAGTCAAGAGGGATATTCCTTCCCTTCACATTCTAGAACCTGTTCCAGGTAAGACTGTGTGCCAACAGAAGGGAAAGAGTGGCAATGACTTGCAAGGTCAGTAGAAGGGTACTGTAGGCATATTGGCTATGATCATAGGCCTTGTAGGACAACAGAGCTACAGTGTATAACCACAAAAACATCTCCCTACATGTTGGACAGGAAGAAGCCAAAGCTGAGTTTTGCCTCTGTATGTTTTTTTTTGTGTGGTCCTCCTCACTAGACTTTGGTGTATTCATTACGGAAACGGTTTACCATTCAAGAACCAAATGGAAGCAAACAGAGCAGATGGAACGAAATGGGGAGGGACCTACCTGTTTATGTCCAATTGAATAAAATGTCCAATGAATGCCCAGAATAGAATGTCCAATAGAATTTACATTGGAGTAAACAGTTTGTTGCAAAACGTTTTGCAACAGACTAAACATTTTGCAACAGAATTTGCATAATGATTAAACTCCTGGTTGCATCTGGCACTGAATCCACTACCAAGTCATGAATGTTTTCTCCCTTGCTCCCTTGTTTTCTCCCTGATGGTTCTTCCTTGCTTTTCTCTATGAGTAAAAGAAAAACTGCAACCTGGCATACGGCATGGGAGATGCTTTTTCGGTAGAGGTTGGCCCCTGGACATATTGCTGACACCGGTGGCAATGTCAGTGATGTCACCAAACATGATGAATATGTCCACGATTTGTGACACAGAGACAAGCAGCCAGCTCCTCGTCACATCAGGCGAACCACTAATGATGTGGTCGGGAATTAAACAGTTTGGGACATCTCTTAATACAAATTCAAAAAAGTGTAATAACGACAATGATAAATACATATTAGTTAATGCAATAGACATGCCAAAAGAACTATGATATTTCAAAAATATAATTTAAAAAAATTATATCATGGTAAACCAATTGTAAAGGTACCATCTCATTGTTTTCTAGGATAAAAATATATTCTCAGATATGTTGGACATTTTCAAGCATTTCATTTTTCCTTATGCACTACTAGTTAGCTAGCTAGGAGTCCAATTAATGTTCAACATAGCGTGGACTTAATTCATATCAAATTATGTATAGTTACCATTTGCATGTAACATGAACCTTCTCCACAACAATCCTCATGATGTTCTCCATACACTGTTGATGCCAGCATATTCCACCACTTGTTGTTCAGCAACCAAGACTCTGGGTTACTGAAAACCTGGCAACGTCCATGGATCCCCAGCAGTGATCCCCAGTTTCACAACCTCTCTGATCTGGTCCTCCATGAAGGGCGACCAACGGCGACAACAACGAGTATTGGGTTCTCGATCCACAGATTATTAGAGGATGCTGATTGGTCCGGCCATACGGTGGATAGAAGGAAGGGGCTCAAACGGTTTGACTCTTGTCGTGGCCAGACTGCATCCGTGTAGCCAAACATAATGTAAGCTCGCGAGGTCAGGGTGGTTCGCAATAGGCTAGAACATTACAAACATTGAAATTAGATGTAACCATATTAGATATTTTAGGAAACGTTCTTGTTAAAGTAATGAAATACCAAGAAAATAATGATTTTGTTTAGGTCAATTTACTTAAATGTGCTGAGAATGTTCCAAAGCCAAGCAACTATCCTGCGCCATTCCCAGAAAGTTGTGGGAAGGTTGTATGCAAAATAACCATCGGACAACCACACTCTCACCAAGCTCTAAGAAACATATGGTTCTTGGAACGTTATGTGCTAGCTGGGTAGGCATTGGCCATGGGAGACCCTGGCAGGACACCCAGGCTGGGTACTGGGCATACCAGACTCTGCCATGGGAAATATCTACCCAGACTTACAGGGTCAGGACAGCCTGGCCATTTGAACAGATGACATGTCTCTCTCCATGTCTGTCCACCTGTCACTGAATATGATTTTATAGTAGGCTATCTTCTACATATAGGCTATATGTAGACCTACATGTAGCCCAATACACAGAACCTCTGAGTTTCACAGATTTTTGTTAATTGAATACCTTGCAAGTCTATTTAGATATGCTACACTCGCACACTGCTTACATGGCAAACGAGGCGTTGATGCATAAGTGGATTTGTGAACTATGTGAAAATGTATTGGATAGCATGGGTGCATAAAATTTAAATAAATACTTTACCGTATAAGACATTACCGATAGTGTGTTGTTTGTTTTCTTCTCACACAGTGGACACTGGACATGCATGAACCTGGTCTTGTGATGTGGCCAGTTACAGCATCATTACATCAGTTTTTCTTTGATTATGCTGTAATGTTATGATTGCTCTTTACGGTCATGTCCAGCCCCTGCTGCTACTCAAAAAGTGAACACCATTCTCTAATTTACAACACAGTGAGATGAAGCCACAACAGTGTACTTCATCGGCCACTCTCCTCTGGAAGGCAATTCAACTTAATCTGAAACAGTGAAACCATAATATGCAAATAGTTCCGCTATTAAATATCATAGAGATAGCCTATCTGTTTCCCCCCCAGCCGGATAATGTTTTACATATTGTCAAAGAGGGTTGGCAGGACGACCATAGGCTACACCAGAGCCATATATGTTTCTAAATAAATGGCTCTGGGTTACACCTATCAATCACAAAAAAACAGTGAGTGAACATGAAGTTCATGACAGCCTGCTCTATGATGGATGGATAGATCCTAGATCATTCTAACGATGCAAGCTAACATTCTATTCAACAATCTGTAGCTCGAGGCACATCTCTGTTTCGTGTAGAATGGTATGAAACCTGCAAACAGGTGCATGAAAACCTTAGTCCCACCACCGTGTGCCACGGTTCATATCAAAACCGGTCGACTTAGATGCCACCAGTCAAAGGTGAACTCACCATTGCAGTACTGGAGAAGGAGTGAAGTGGTATCATAAAGGTTCCCACATGATGAAGCGATCCTCTCCGACATTTCTTTCTTTTCAAGCAGACCCGTCACCTCCGCTTTCTTGCAGCCTCCTTATCCACACGTCTTTCCACCCCACTTCTCCACATCCAGAAACCCTCAACACCTTTCGCTGTTTGTCGCTCACCAGCCAGACTACCGTCTGCTCTCCGTATCTGTTACTATAGCAACAGCCTCACCATTGAGTTTGCCAACCATTCGGAGGTGAGGGGAGGGGGCACGTGACAGTTAGGACGCGTTCGTAAATTCGCTCTGGCTATCTACTCCGATTTCAGAGCACTCTCGTCTGAGTGTGCTAGAGCGCAGGCTTTAACTGATGAATTTACGAACGCTCAACACCAGTTGAATATGACCGGTGTCAGTAACGTTGGAAAAAAAAAGATTAATCAAATTGTTGCCAGCAGCACAGTTACAGTCACCAACGCTCTGGATAACATGAAAACAGCTCTGCTATAGGGTAACGTATGTACAATGGTCAGAGTGAGGTGTCCTCACATTTATGTCTGGAAGCTAACTTTAGCCAGTTAGCTTGGGCGCTTGACTGCCGTTGTGAGGTCAGAACGCTTGGATCAACCCCCCCTCCTCGGCCACGCTCCGAAGGCGAAACGCTCTGAATTTACTAACGGACAATCTGACAAAGCTCTGAATTTAAGAGCGCGCCCTGAGCGCTCCAGAGTGAATTTACGAACGCACCCTTATTTGATACCTGCATAGAAACATAATTACCTCAAAGGACAATTTGGGATTATTCAATGTGTAGAATGAGGGGATAACTCGGCGCAAAATCTGTTTTCTCTAGAAGGTGGGGTTTGTTGTGTTTTTCGCTTATCAAGCGAGGAGTTTGTGTCAAAAGAAATGTAATGGCTTATTTGATCAAATATACGTTTTTTTCTAATAATTATGTTGTTACGGGTTTACTGATATAAGTAGGACACGGCAACTTTAAGAAAAAAAAAACAATTTATGTCGGAGTATTGCCTGGTCGTCACTAGTTACCATAGCCACAAAGTCATAAACCCCGCCTATTTCTACAATTTCTCTTCTTAAAATGTGATTTTAATAAATCTAACCGTAACCAAGCTAACTGTATGCCTAACCCTAACCTTGAATTAAAGCCAAACAGCACATTTTAGTTGTCATGAATTTGAACTTCTACGATATAGCCGCGATATTTTGACATTGTGACAGGTAACTAGTGGAAACAGTTGTGCCTGTTGATCACACGCGTATCTGCCCTAAACATTGGCTAGAATGGTCCCACCTGATCTTGCCTCCTCCGACCAAGTACAGCAGTGGAGATGGAATGGGATTCTCCAATGTGAGCTGTAGATGTTAAATGTTTCTGTGTTTTGTTCTGAACCTGTTTTATACTTTCTATTCCTCCTGATTTACTACTACTGTTAATAGCACAACAATAAACTTTGTTTTAATCTTTTATAGGGCTGGTTTTCCAGACTCAAATGAATACTACTGGACTAGAAAGCATGCTCGATGGAGAATCTCTATGCCATTGGAACTGAATGTGTGGCTGTAGAAACTAGCCCATAAAGGAGTCTAAGATAAACTCCAATACCTAGTAAAATTAAAATAAAAAAATAAAAACATGACTGCAGTGTGCAATCGGGGCCGGGCTCAACGTTCGACCCCGCCCATTTGTTTTTGTCTGAGGTTTGACAGTCATACACTGAATCCAAACACACGTTTGCGCAAGCCACACGTTGAATACAAATAGATTTCATTTATTGAAGATCGTATGAAATATTATATAAAGTACCAGCAGATGTGTTGTAACACTTTTTGCTTCATGCTATATTTGAGACAAGCTACATATATTGTTGCAGTGAACAGACTTGTTATGTATGTCATGTACTGTTAAAATTGTGTTGATAAATGTTATACCCTTGTAATTATATTATTTCATATATATATATATATATATATACACATATACATATACATACATAAATCAAATTTTATTTGTCACATACACATGGTTAGCAGATGTTAATGCGAGTGTAGCGAAATGCTTGTACATACACACACACAGTTACTACCTATCCTGATTTATAATGCTATTTACTTTCCTCATGGGAATGGAGACAGAATATACCAAATAGACATACTGACAAGCTGAATGTGCTTTGTACATTAAGTTATACCAGCTCCAGTACAGAGATCAGAGACTCGGGTGACTTCTACAGCATCTTTACTAAACATAACACAATTAACAATTAAGACAGCAGACAAAAAAAAGGTTTGATAACTCCTCAAAAATGGCTTCACTCCTGCTCCTCAAAAGAGGCAAAGAGTCATTTTCTTCTTGTCACATAGAACATCTCATCTCTCTGTAACATGAATGGTTTCTTGAGGAGCATCTTTAATCTTTAGTTCTTTAAGGGTTAATGCGGTCTTTCATCCATCCCAATTACACTAGGGAGAGAAACGGTGCCTTTAAATGTTTGGTGTTCACATCACCTTGCTGTCTCTAGGGTATCCCTTAGAACAACATCTGTATCTTTGAAGAAAAAGGAATAATTAATTTTAAGAGTAGTGCCTCATTGGGTGATCAAGACAAATTACACCCCACTTTCACAATACCACCATGCAAACAAAATCTACTATTACTAAAGGGGTTTTCAGTGATATCTATAACTACTCAACAAGTCATCACAACTAGTACATCTTGCCATGCATCAAGCCTTCAGCATTACACACAGTAGACTATATACCCAGTTCACAGCTCCCAGTTCGCCATGCGTCTTCTGCATCATCCTGAAATATATTGGAGAGGGGGGGGGGTTAAATCTTTAAACATGGGTTTAAGACTATACCACTCTTCGTATGACATCTACCTGTAGTGTGTTTTGTTTTCGCCGCCTTTTTCGATCTTTCAACCTCTCTTCTTCAGATCTTAGTGAGTGAATGACATATATTACATACATTCAATATGAAAATATATTCAGATCTTAATGAGTGAATGACATATATTACATACATTCAATATGAAAATATATTCAGGTCAGTCTGTCTACAGTGAAAGAAGTGATTTTAAGGATGCAAATGAAAAGTTTTTATAATGTTCAAGACTTACTGCATGGGAAAGTTCTGCAGGAGAACTAGGCACCACCATCGCCTAATTTGCTGCATGTTTTCCTTTGAAAAAGAAAATCACACAATCGGATCCCCAAAAAACATTATATCCCCAAGTGATGAGAATTTCCTCATTTATACATACCTCAGTGAAATCACACTGTGCTTCCATTGGAGTGTACAGAGCATACTGTAAGTTAAGAAAGAGTAGGTTGTTAAGTTTGATAGTTATGATAACAACAATAATGATTGCTGTTTTTGAGTTTTGATGTATGAATTGTGTATGTAGTGTAAAAACTGTAGGAAATTGGTCACATAAAGTGTCAAGAATAATAAACAAGAAAAAGTATGAGCAATAACAACAGTGTGCTATGCATGCCGCAAGCACATAAATAATAATAACTCTTCATATGTTATAACAGAAAATAGGACTAATATCATATACTGAATAGCATCTTACCATCAAAACAAACACCCCACAGTTGTTTGAGAAATCTTGCTTTGGTAGGCCCTGTGGTGTGAACAAGGTACAATTTTCAATAAAGGAATGTCAATGAATTGGTACAGTTCAGTGGAATAATTTAAAGGAATATCTAACCTTAACATCATCCACACCAAAAGTCCCCCAAGGTCCAGGGGAGAAGAATCAAGCAATGTTCCTGTGAACACAGTGTATGCGAAAGTAAAGAAAAAGTACAATTCAACAGCTTTTTAATACTCCAGCATGCATAACAGTTTTGAACAGAGTTGGAACTGAATTAGCCCGAGTATTTTTCACAACATGTATGAGTGTTGCTGGACCAGAAAATGTATTTTCTACTGCAAACACACCATTTCTCACATGCCAAAAATCTTTCTTTGGACACGGTTTCAAAGCAATGTGTGTGCTTTCTTCGTAAATGTGTTTTGAAGTTTCTCTTATGGTCCGGTGCGCTATCGAATGTGCCGCAAAAGCATGCTCGTGCGGCAGGGTAGATTTCCGGGTTTATAAACCCAAGGTCGTTACAATACTATGCGTAGGCTGTGTAGACTCGTTATGTGTAACTAAGGGCATCAACGATACACATTTAGAGCCAGCCAAACACAACAAGGCATACATTGAATAAACACAGAAAATCAACGATCAAATCGATTACATAACTGTACATGTAAACCTGGGCTTACTGCTCATGTAGGCAAATTTGTACAAATAAAGATTCCCTCATTGTGAGCAATTAGCTAGCTCACGTGCAAATGGGTGCAAATTAACGCTATGCTAACATCGGTGCGGTAATTGGTCATATAAAAATATACCACTGCACTGGTATAACATGAATATGACAAAGTACATTATGCATAATGACAGTCTCACTTCCATGGTTTATATTTTTATCCATGTAAGTTTGATTAAGATTTGCTTTCGTTGACGTTGATACCTTCAACGTTTACCTCAATTTCGGTGATCTTTGAAGGAGACGGGAAGGGTTCGAGTTAAACGCGTTTGACTCCGCCCACATTGAGCCCGGCCCCAAACTGCACACTGCAGTCAAGTATTCTCCCTCCGACTGCTTTCCATTTTCGAAGATAATTATTTTCATTGTTAGAGCGCCTAATCTGACTTTAATTTGACTTTAGGCAACGCCCACATAAATAATTGTAAACTGTTGATAGGCCTATTAGGAAACATTAAAATATTTCTTGTTACAAAGGGGAAGTTCAAAATGTTCTCTTATATTTCATCAAGGACACATGTTCCAAGACATTAATATGTGATTTGATGAAAGGCTTCATGTCATGCCTCATAGGCCCAAAATACCAAACCTGCAATGTGTCTACAAATAATATTGGTGATTTGACGGTTTATATTTTCCTATCACTGGAGGGCGACATTACACTAGTCTTTATCACTCCATTGAATCTCAATAGTCTACTGAAGGAAGTCAGACCACCCATCCCTCTTTCCATATAACTAAGGCAATGATCTACCGTCCTGTGGGTTTTCAGTACAACCCTAAAATAACACACCTGATTCTATTTATTAGCTGTTCAACAAGACCTTAACTAGCTGAATCAGATATGCTAAATTAGGGTTGGACTGAAAACCTAAAGGACAGTAGATCTCCAGGAAGCGGGTTGGGCAGCCCTGCTCTAAGACTTCTCCAGAAATGTACTACAGAGAGGATCAGTACACAGTGAAGATGTCATAATAGTCTTTCTAGACAGATGGGTTGCCTCCCATAATATTCCATCCAGGTCTGGGATTTCCGAAAGTACCCTTGGAAGTTGTGGGAATGTACACTACTAGTCAAAAGTTTTAGAACACCTACTCATTCAAGGGTTTTTCTTTATTTTTACTATTTTCTACATTGTAGAATAATAGTGAAGACATCAAACCTATGAAAAAACACATATGGAATCATGTAGTAAACAAAAAAAGTGTTAAACAATTCAAAATATATTTTATATTTGAGATTCTTCAAATAGTCACCCTTTGCCTTGATGACAGCTTTGCACACTCTTGGCATTAATAATGGTATTTTATTGGGTTAATTGAACATTCTCAGAACTATGTGATTTTGCCTACCAAAATAGCCATGTTCCCTAAGGTTCTCTTTGGTTATTAGAAAAATAACTTTCCCATAACATTATGGGAATAGTTTTATTTACAACTATGTGGGGAACGTTATATACAAGTTATCAAATTCCAACAAAATAACGTTATTTTACAAAGGTAATTGAACTTTCTCAGAACTATGTGATTCTCCCTATCAAATAGCAACGTTCCCTTAAAGTTCTTCTTTGGTTATTAGAAACATTTCTTTCCCACAACGTTCCCACAAAGGTTCAAATATGTCTGCAGAAAGAATGGGGTGTCTTCTAAAATATGACACTGTGAGTTTGAAAAACAACATTTTGGTTATTGAACCTGTTGGTTCCACTTTTCTGGGCTCCGTTATTTACTTAACAAATAAGGAAATCTCAAAATGTGCACTTATAAATCACAACCATTTTAATCGAAATACAGCTGTAGACAGAAGTCAAAGATCAAACATCACACATACATCTGATGTCTTTCCTGAGTTCTGCAAAATAGGAAAAGTCCAAGTTGCTTTTAATATGCTACCCCAAGTCAACCCCAAGTGATGTAACTGCCGATGTCAATATCTTCTACTCATGAGACCAAACCCATGCATATACATTTTTACAAACTTGCAGGAGATACAATAGTTCCAGTGTTTTATAAGGGCTCAGCAGTAAAATGTCCACTCCCCAAGTTGCTTTATAGTGGTATGTCTGACTAGTCTCTTATCTCTTTCACTCCCCTGCAGGGTTCTGTGTCTATGTATCTCTTTTAGCCTTGAGGCACTTTCTCACAGACACCCTGTTTTGACTGCAATAACTCACACATCTCGCAGACCGTTTCTTTACAAGAGGCAGAGACTAGAAAATAACCGTGGAACAATATTAAACCTTACAATGATATATACAGTATATATTGTTAATCTGTAATTTAGCACCCTATAAATGTAGTGGGGAGGTGTCTTATAACCCTTCCCCTTCTATTAATACAACATAAGCATAATCAATCATTATAATACATCAAACATTTGGTGCAGCCCCTATCATGACCCCAAGTTTACCCCATCAAACCACAGTAGGTGAAGTGGATTTACATCCCGTAACATGGTCTGCACTATACAGAAATGCATAATTATCCATATGAATATCATGTTGATGTATCCTGAATAGGTACAAGGTAGAAATATGCAATATCCTTCTTTTGCGTAATAATATTCTACACACTGGCTAGTATTGTAATAAGCTCCACCCCTAAACAACACCACATTTTGTTGGTCCAGACCAGACCAAATTCTAACCAATCATAGACATCCATGTTTCACAAGTTTGGACATCACAGTACAGTACAGAACAGTACAGCTCAGCACAGTTGAACAGAGTAGAGTTCAGTACAGTAAAGTATGTTCAGTACAGTACAATACTGTACATTCTACTGTACTCTGTGCTCTACTGTACTGTACTCTACTGTATAGTAGTACTGTACTGTTCTCTTCTGTGCTCTACTGTACTTTGCTGTCCAAGCTTGTGAAACATAGACGTCTATGATTTGTTCAGATTTGGTCCGTCCAGGGCGGACTGACCAAATTTCAACTACTTTCAACGTCCATGGACATCCATGGACAGAGGATAGGTGGGAGGTGTTGTGGTAGGTGTCAGTAAGTGCCGGGATAGGTGACATTAACTGGACAGAGAGAGAAGAAAGAGAGAGGGGGAGAGTGAGAGGGAGGGGTTGAGCTGGACATAACAGTATGCCAATGGAATAGAGCACAGTAGCAGGTGACCCAACTGTCGTTTTTGACTACTATTTCTTTGCTAGATCTAATCCCAGAGCAGAGGAAGCTAATGTGAAGCTAATTGAACTAACTAGGCGCAAACTGAACATTCCTTAAAATACATTTCTTTGGCTAGTTCTTGTATTACTTATTTACCAAGAGTGGCAGTGGCAGATGATTTCACAATTATACCATTTACAAGGTTGATTAATTTTTCCTTAGTAGCTAGCTAACAATCCAGTTTTCATTACATGGATGGCTATAGGCTCACTTATCATCTAGTTAATTATCATCAACCAAAATTAAGAACAAGAACACACACATGACGATTACAGTAACAAAGCATATTTCATTGAAAATCTTTGTCATTCATTACTTTGTCCTTTTCTGTTTCACGGGAAGCAAAGTTCGAGCTAGCAAACAGCACATTCTTCCCCCTGCCTAGCAATCAGCAGGCAGAGACGACTGCTTCATTCGCTTTGAGAACTAGCACAGACCTCAAACAAAGTTGTTTTTCTAATAATGTAGTTATTGGAAAGATGTCAGTTTGGACTCAGAAAGCGTTCGGCTTGTCATAAAATTTGCCTAAAATGTACTACCGTTACTGTGTGTGGGGGAAATATGTAATATTCGGTTACATCGTATGGCACTCCCATGAGCACAAATGCAATAACGGCTGGCTTTGGTCTACTTAAAGGAAATATTCACCCATGTTGAATGTTATATCGTATTTACACATATCTGAGTGATGTTCTATCATTTCCCGGAGTCATTTCATGTGTCACTGAGATATTCACCATTCAAGCAGGCAGAAAAACAGACGGTATGACAAGTTTTGCATCATACGATCAGATCATCATGCCAACAGTTTTCCCTCCAAGCAGTGAATGGGAAATAGATCAAGTTGTGTATGTGATTTTAGAGTGTGGGTCAGAACATTCTCCTGGTGAAACTTTTGTCATTGTCTGCCTGTTTTAATGGTGAATACCTCAGGTACACGTGGAAACATGAAATAACCCCGGGAATTGATAGAATATCGCTTCAACATTCAAAATGGGTGAATCTTTCCTTTAATAAACCCCTCTCCTTTAATAACACCCCGGCTTGCCCAACGGTAACACAAAGCTACACTAGAGGGCAAACATAGACTGATGTTTTATGAATATCCTGTAGTACTGTTTACATTGCATTGTGATGGGGAATTAACTGTCCATGTAGTGCTGTAGGCTCACATGCAGTAAACAGTACAATGCACTTTAATAGTATTTTTTGTGTAATTCATTACAAATGAACCTACGTTGCTCTATGGTCTTTTTAATCTTGTCACGTCCTGACCATAGAAAGCTTTTATTTTCTATGGTAGAGTGGGTCAGGGCGTGACTGGGGGGTTGTTCTAGTTTATTTTTTCTATGTGGGGTTCTAGGTTCATTTTCTATGTTGGTGATTTGTATGATTCCCAATTAGAGGCAGCTGGTTATCGTTGTCTCTAATTGGGGATCATACTTAAGTAGCATTTTTCCCACCTGTGGGTCATGGGATATTGTTTGTGTTTAGTTGCCTGTTCGCACTGCATTGTCGTCATGGTTCGTTTATTCTTTATTTGTTTTGTATTTGCTTAAGTTTCACTTTATTCATTAAAAGTATGTGTACGCTGCGCCTTTGTGCGATCATTCATTTGAACAACGTGACAGAATATCCCATCACACCAGGACCAAGCAGCGTGCTACAATGCTGAAAATAAGTTAGACCTGGGAGTAAATAATGGAAGGACAGGAGATCCTTCCTTGGCAGGAGTCACGGCAGACGGAAGGAGATAAAGGGGGCGACACCCTGGACCCAAACTGTTACAAACCTATATCCATCCTGCCCTGCCTATCTAAGGTCTTCGAAAGCCAAGTCAACAAACAGGTCACTGACCATCTTGAATCCCACCGTACCTTCTCCGCTGTGCAATCTGGTTTCCGAGCCGGTCACGGGTGTACCTCAGCCACGCTCAAGGTACTAAACTATATCATAACCGCCATCGATAAAAGACAGTACTGTGCAGCCGTCTTCATAGACCTTGCCAAGGCTTTCGACTCTGTCAATCACCGTATTCTTATCGGCAGACTCAGTAGCCTCGGTTTTTCGGATGACTGCCTTGCCTGGTTCACCAATTACTTTGCAGACAGAGTTCAGTGTGTCAAATCGGAGGGCATGCTGTCCGGTCCTCTGGCAGTCTCTATGGGGGTGCCACAGGGTTCAATTCTCGGGCCGACTCTTTTCTCTGTATATATCAATGATGTTTCTCATGCTGCGGGCGATTCCCTGATCCACCTCTACGCAGACGACACCATTCTATATACTTCCGGCCCGTCCTTGGACACTGTGCTATCTAACCTCCAAACGAGCTTCAATGCCATACAGCACTCCTTCCGTGGCCTCCAACTGCTCTTAAACGCTAGTAAAACCAAATGCATGCTTTTCAACCGTTCGCTGCCTGCACCCGCACGCCTGACCAGCATCACCACCCTGGATGGTTCCGACCTTGAATATGTGGACATCTATAAGTACCTAGGTGTCTGGCTAGACTCTAAACTCTCCTTCCAGACCCATATCAAACATCTCCAATCGAAAATCAAATCAAGAGTCGGCTTTCTATTCCGCAACAAAGCCTCCTTCACTCACGCCGCCAAACTTACCCTAGTAAAACTGACAATCCTACCGATCCTCGACTTCGGCGATGTCATCTACAAAATTGCTTCCAACACTCTACTCAGCAAACTGGATGCAGTTTATCACAGTGCCATCCGTTTTGTCACTAAAGCACCTTATACCACCCACCACTGCGACTTGTATGCTCTAGTCGGCTGGCCCTCGCTACATATTCGTCGCCAGACCCACTGGCTCCAGGTCATCTACAAATCCATGCTAGGTAAAGCTCCGCCTTATCTCAGTTCACTGGTTACGATGGCAACACCCATCCGTAGCACGCGCTCCAGCAGGTGTATCTCACTGATCATCCCTAAAGCCAACACCTCATTTGGCCGCCTTTCGTTCCAGTTCTCTGCTGCCTGTGACTGGAACGAATTGCAAACATCGCTGAAGTTGGAGACTTTTATCTCCCTCACCAACTTCAAACATCTGCTATCTGAGCAGCTAACCGATCGCTGCAGCTGTACATAGTCTATTGGTAAATAGCCCACCCATTTTCACCTACCTCATCCCCATACTGTTTTTATTTATTTATTTTTCTGCTCTTTTGCACACCAATATCTCTACCTGTACATAACCATCTGATCATTTATCACTCCAGTGTTAATCTGCATAATTGTAATTATTTGCCTACCTTCTCATGCCTTTTGCACACAATGTATATATAGACTCCCCTTTTTTCTACTGTGTTATTGATTTGTTAATTGTTTACTCCATGTGTAACTCTGTGTTGTCTGTTCACACTGCTATGCCTTATCTTGGCCAGGTCGCAGTTGCAAATGAGAACTTGTTCTCAACTAGCCTACCTGGTTAAATAAAGGTGAAATAAAAAAATAAATGGAGAACAGAGACGACGCCAGGGTTCGCGGCCACGACGCAAGCCCAAGATGCAGCCTCTTAAGAAAAATTGGGGGTGGCACACGAAGTGATCGGCAATGCCAAGGGGTGAGTCAGAGACCGAGGAGGAATATTGGGACAGATTGAGTGAGGAGTGGTCGGCGAAAGTTGAGGGGAGTGAACCAGAGACTGTCAGTGAGTTGAGGGAGAATGTGGAGGAGAGAGAAATTAGTTATTGAATTGGTGGATGATGCACGACATTTGCCCTAAGGAGCGTGTTAGCAATTTAAAGCCACCTGAGTCAGCTCTCCGTACTCATCCTGAGAAGTGTGTTAAAGTTCCGGTACAAGTGATGCCGGCTATGCGCACCAGGTCTCCAGTACGCCTTCCCAGCCCAGTACGTCCTGTGCCAACTCCCCGTACTCATCCTGAGAAGTGTGTTAAAGTTCCGGTACAAGTGATGCCGGCTATACGCACCAGGTCTCCAGTGCGCCTTCACAGCCCAGTACGTCCTGTGCCTGCTCCTCGCACTTGCCGGGCGAGGTGTGTCATCGAACCGGTACCATTGATGCGGCTATACGCACCAGGTCTCCAGTACGTCTCCACAGCCCGGTATGTCCTGTGCTGCTCCTTGCACTCTCCCTCAAGTGCGTCTTCCCAGTCAGGTACATCCTGCGCCTGTTCCTCGCATTTTCCCTGAAGTGCGTGTCCCCAGTCCAGTACGTCCTGTGCCTCTTCCCCACACTCGCCCTGAAGTGCGTGTCACTGGTCCGGTGCCAGCTGTATCGGCCCCACACATCAGGCCTCCAGTGCGCCTCCCCAGTCCAGTATGTCCTGTGCCTTCTACCCGCACTTGCCCTGAGGTGCGTGTCCCTAGTCCGGTGCCACCTGTACCGGCCCCACGCATCAGGCCTCCAGTGCGCCTCCCCAGTCCAGTACGTCCTGTACCTGCTCCCCGCACTCGCCCTGAGGTGCGTGTCACCAGCCCGGTACCACCAGTGTCAGCCCCACCCACCAGGCTTCCTGCGAAGATCCCCAGTCCAGAGCTTCCGGCGACAGTGCCCAGTCCGGAGCTTCCGGCGACAGTGCCCAGTCCGGAGCCTCCAGCAACGTTTCACGGCCCGGAACCTCCTGCGACGGTCAACGGTATGAAACCTCCAGCTCCATGGCAGGAGCCCTCCTCTACGCCGATGCCCAGTCCAGACACGGCGTCCAGCCTGGGTCCATGGCTAGATCCGCGGGAGAGGGTTCTTCGACCCCGCACCAGAGCCACCACCAAACATGGTGGATCCGAGAGCCGAGAACTGTCGCGGGAGCTGCCTCACACCACATAGCAACCACTATTTTTCTCCATTGATCAGAGGTCCATTACCTCAGTCTCTCATTCTGAGACTTTAGATGATGAGCTTAAATGCACATACAGTGCCTTGCGAAAGTATTCGGCCCCCTTGAACTTTGCGACCTTTTGCCACATTTCAGGCTTCAAACATAAAGATATAAAACTGTATTTTTTTGTGAAGAATCAACAACAAGTGGGACACAATCATGAAGTGGAACGACATTTATTGGATATTTCAAACTTTTTTAACAAATCAAAAACTGAAAAATTGGGCGTGCAAAATTATTCAGCCCCCTTAAGTTAATACTTTGTAGCGCCACCTTTTGCTGTGATTACAGCTGTAAGTCGCTTGGGGTATGTCTCTATCAGTTTTGCACATCGAGAGACTGAAATTTTTTCCCATTCCTCCTTGCAAAAAAGCTCGAGCTCAGTGAGGTTGGATGGAGAGCATTTGTGAACAGCAGTTTTCAGTTCTTTCCACATATTCTCGATTGGATTCAGGTCTGTTCTTTGACTTGGCCATTCTAACACCTGGATATGTTTATTTTTGAACCATTCCATTGTAGATTTTGCTTTATGTTTTGGATCATTGTCTTGTTGGAAGACAAATCTCTGTCCCTGTCTCAGGTCTTATGCAGACTCCATCAGGTTTTCTTCCAGAATGGTCCTGTATTTGGCTCCATCCATCTTCCCATCAATTTTAACCATCTTCCCTGTCCCTGCTGAAGAAAATCAGGCCCAAACCATGATGCTGCCACCACCATGTTTGACAGTGGGGATGGTGTGTTCAGGGTGATGAGCTGTGTTGCTTTTACGCCAAACATAACGTTTTGCATTGTTGCCAAAAAGTTCAATTTTGGTTTCATCTGCCCAGAGCACCTTCTTCCACATGTTTGGTGTGTCTCCCAGGTGGCTTGTGGCAAACTTTAAACAACACTTTTTATGGATATCTTTAAGAAATGGCTTTCTTCTTGCCACTCTTCCATAAAGGCCAGATTTGTGCAATATACGACTGATTGTTGTCCTATGGACAGAGTCTCCCACCTCAGCTGTAGATCTCTGCAGTTCATCCAGAGTGATCATGGGCCTCTTGGCTGCATCTCTGATCAGTCTTCTCCTTGTATGAGCGGAAAGTTTAGAGGGACGGCCAGGTCTTGGTAGATTTGCAGTGGTCTGATACTCCTTCCATTTCAATATTATCGCTTGCACAGTGCTCCTTGGGATGTTTAAAGCTTGGGAAATCTTTTTGTATCCAAATCCGGCTTTAAACTTCTTCACAACAGTATCTCGGACCTGCCTGGTGTGTTCCTTGTTCTTCATGATGCTCTCTGCGCTTTTAACGGACCTCTGAGACTATCACAGTGCAGGTGCATTTATACGGAGACTTGATTACACACAGGTGGATTGTATTTATCATCATTAGTCATTTAGGTCAACATTGGATCATTCAGAGATCCTCACTGAACTTCTGGAGAGAGTTTGCTGCACTGAAAGTAAAGGGGCTGAATAATTTTGCACGCCCAATTTTTCAGTTTTTGATTTGTTAAAAAAGTTTGAAATATCCAATAAATGTCGTTCCACTTCATGATTGTGTCCCACTTGTTGTTGATTCTTCACAAAAAAATACAGTTTTTTATCTTTATGTTTGAAGCCTGAAATGTGGCAAAAGGTCGCAAAGTTCAAGGGGGCCAAATACTTTCGCAAGGCACTGTATAAAATGATCACACTGGCTCTCAGCCATTTTAGTGTGTAATATGTGATCTTGATTGATCCTCCATTTTTCTCTACCTCAAAGGGCTCTTATTACAAGTCCCAGGTCCTGAGAAGTCATTTTTTCTAATTCAACGGCTTCATCATAGTCCTGTTTGGAGCAAGGCCACAATGGAACAGAATATTGCACCTTGGTGGATCTTGACTGTGATAGCGGAGTGCAGAGCACTGGCTCACGTGGAAGGCATAGCTTAAGAAAATCTCAGCAGCAGCTATGGAACACATATGACACAGCTCAAAGAAGGTGAGGCTCCCCGTATGAGCACCGCACGCTAACACAGCACTTAAAGTCAAAGCCCAAGGGTAACACTATACAGAAATGGCCAGTGATAACCTTATTTGTGTACAGGAGGAGGAGATGCCAAAGTGCATTCAGTTTCCAACTGCTGCAGATTGAGATAGATAACAAATGCTAGAGAGAGAGAGAGACATGGTGAATAATGTTATATGGTCTGGCAGTCCTATTAGTAATGGCCAGATTTAGAGTACAGCGCCTCTGCATGCACCTCTACCCTGTGATAAGAATGAGAATCACATTTCATTGACTTGCTTTACTGTGCATCAATTTGTGTTTCCCGGTTGCACTTAGTCAAGTTTGATTTCCATTTTGCCTTGAGGAGGAACTTTGGGAAGTCACACAGCGAGCCTCCTACTGAGGCTTAGGGCAGAAAAACAAAACCAGAGGCAGCTCTCCTATCTCTAGATAGGGTTTTAACAGGCTCTGATTCCTCCTGAGTATGTGCATCCACCTCACAGACCTCTCAACAGTGAGCAGACAGACAGGCAAAGCACCCGTGATACTGGATAGACTCATGTCTGCTCCACTCTCCTGAACATGATTAATATGTTTACATTAGACATGCTTTTAGATCTTCTACAGAATATATTTTCAGCAGATGCTCATCCAACCAATGGGTAGACTAACATTATTCGTGCCGTCCCTGGATCAAACCCTATGTTATATAAAGCCCTCTCTTTCAAATGCAATGAAATGGATACATGCCCGAACAGTAGGTTTTCGTGCAACAAAAAAAAATAATAGTATTTTGCTCTTAATATGTCTGTCTTTTGCATTATGAGGAGTAAAAGATGAAGAGCCCACTGGCACCAAAGAATGGACATAGCTATTATAAGAGACAGCACATTTGACACAAGCATTGGAAACACGTCATTGACTCCCTGTGCTGAAAAGTCTCCCTAGACCTCAAATGCTGCCTTACTGAAATCCAAGGACACATCTGACATTTGACAGGAGTGATATATGTCTGGCGCTGGCACTGTAAACAAAACCAGTCTGGGAGGAGAAAGGTTATCCTGTGCCAAATGACTTGCATATTCGGCTTCTACACCCACTCGTATATTTCTGAGCAATTGAGCATTTCGTCTTTGCAAAGTGCTTCCAAGATGTCAAGTAAAACCGTACAAATCTCCAAAAAGGCAATTGAACTTAATGCAAGATGACGATAATAGCAGAATACCTCAAATATATTAACTTATTTTAAATATTAACTGACAAGAAAATGTGCAACACAGTACAAGGAAATTATTCTAGAAAGCAATAAAACTGCAAACAAATCCAATGCCTGCACAGCTCCTGAGCACATTACTATACATTTGTTTTATTTAACCTTTATTTTAACTAGGCAAGTCAGTTAAGAACAAATTCTTATTTACAATGACGGCCTATTACTAATCCTGACAAAAAAATGTTGTATCTATGCTTTGACCTCTAATGTTGCACAGTTGGGATGGAACTGTAGAAGGTGAGGATCTATTGCACATCTCTGCAGGTAGTGTAAGAGAATTGCCCCATTGGAGCAGGGGCTCTTGCTTTTCATGGGATTTTGGGTCCTATCCAGAGCGCAAAGCACCTCCCTGAACACTGCAGCTTCAGTGTCCCTTCCTCTACCACTAGAATGTACAGCTGATTAGTACTTCCCCTGTATTGTATTACAATTCTCTTGTGGGCCTGATGTATACACATTTCAGATTGACTCTCTGTCAGACACTCTGTGGCCTGCCATTTTATAGTGAAAATGCATTGAGATTTCTGTGCTTGACGGAATGAGACTGCATTGCAGGCCACGGTGCTGCTAAAATAATTCAGGTGCACCAAAAGGGTCCAGTGACACAGGCACGCATGTCTTGACCAACTGGCTGCTGTGTAAACCTTGCATGCCTTCCACCATGTCCAGAATAATCTATGAGCATGACATCATAATCACCTTTAACACACTCCACATTTCTCACACGACTGCCAAGACGTGTCCTTTCTACCTCCTGAAGGAGTCTGTGCTTGCACCACTGTGAGAGGATAACAAGTCTATTCAGTGGTTCCATTAAGAGGGTGGTTTGTGTATGGAAGATGAGTGATGTGCTGACTGTGCTGGCTGTCTGCCTGGTTGCAGCTGTGTACTGAGCTGTAGGCCTGTGTTTGTATATCTCCCTCTCTGCGGACTTTTATTGGCAATGCACATGCTCTAATTGTCCCTCTGCTGGCCACTGGTGGTTGTTTACTGTGTGTACCCAAAAAGCCACGGAATCTACACCACTTTGACTGCTTAACGGAAAGCTTGTCATGACAGGATACTTGATTTATTTGTGTTGGGAGTGGAGCAGGTTCAGTGAAGGAACCAATTCAACTTCCCCACTTCCTTGGTTAGGTTAACATACATTAATTGGACTGTGGTCTCTGATGTATTGTTGTGATTATTTCTATGCCCTACCTTTGGCTGAACCCCATTTACTTCTACACGTACTGTATACAAGTTTAGTATAGGGTATGTTCACTATATAACTGTAGCAATGTTTTTTTTTCTCCCCCTTTCAGGACACTGTTGTACGCTCTTGGACTGGCTGGATCAGCAGTAGGGGACACAGACCACAGGAAGTAGAGGTGGGGCCCGAAACCACAGACTTAATTTAATATTTCTTTATCCAATAAAACAAACTCCCCTGTCTATTCCATGCCTCCCCTTGTACTGCAACAACAATGAAATGAGTTAAGTAAACCGGTTGCATTTTTGTCATATCTCTCATTTTGAGTTAAACTTAGGCTGTTATTGTTGCTAATCATTTCAATCTGTTCAAAATTAAGAGTTTTATTTCAAACTTATTTTTAGGTGTCAATGTGCCAATGTGCAATTGGAGAAATATAAAACATTTGTACTAGAGTGATGCTTTTGTATGATGGAATGGGGCCCAGTATCAGACAAGAGAGGAACTACTCACTCTGAGCTCAAATACTGTATATTGTACTGTATCTTGAAGGATAGGACAATATCCTGTTTTTTTTAGAGGGCTATAGATTTTTAATTGTAGAAATATCTTCACAGGGGAACATCAATGTTTTGGCTGAATAACTGATTCTGGCGTTGATGGTGATATTTATTCATCATCCAGGTCACTGTCTTTCATAACAAATCACAAGTGAACACAAATGTTTTTTGTTGGTTTGTTTTTTGGTGCCTTTTCTTCCTGCTGCCAAGACAACCCAGACAAAGCCATTGGTCCAATCACTTTGTGAAGCACCAATTGTGCTCAATGATCCTTGCAACCAGTCTCTTAGTTGATGAGAGGACTGGACTAGATGAATAGACTGTCCATTTCAGGGGAAACCTATCCATCCCCATCAGCATTTAGAACAATTAGTGAAAACAAAGCTGAAACACTTTCCTCAGATATCGGGTCAATGCCTTTCGTTATGCAAGTGTACACTTGCCCTAGCCCGAAGTTACTCACTGAGTGTACAAAACATTAGGAACACCTTCCTAATATTGAATTGTACCCCCTTTTGCCCTCAGAACAGCCTCAATTCATTGGGGCATGGACTACAAGGTGTCGAAAGCATTCCACAGGGATGCTGGCCCATGTTGACTCCAATGCTTCCCGCAATTGTGTCAAGTTGGCCTGATATCCTTTGCGTGGTGGGCTATTCTTGATACACACGGGAAACTGTTTAGCGTGAAAACCCAGCATCGTTGCAATTCTTGACACACTAAAACTGGTGCGCCTGGCATCTGCTACCATTCCTGTTCAAAGGAACTAAAATATTTTGTCTTGTCCATTCAACCTCTCAATGGCACACAAACAATCCATGTCTCAATTGTCTCAAGGCTTAAAGATCCTCCTTTAACCTGTCTCCTTCCCTTCATCTACACTGATTGAAGTGGATTTAATAAGGGATCATAGCTTTCACCTGGATTTACCTGGTCAGTCTGTTATGAAAAGAGCAGGAGGTTCCTAATGTTTTGTACACTCAGTGCACAAGTTACAGTATGCTCCTGTGTTTTGACTGCAGCTGTACAGTCATATTGCTGTACTAACAGCAATATGCCCTGATGCAAACACTATTGATGCAAGCCCACTGCCTTGGGTGTGAGAAAAATGCTTTACAAATTCAATGAATTATTATTACTCATTGCTCTTTCCCTTGTCATGCTCTTTCCCAACATGGCCATGCCTTAATTCTCAGATGGCTGGTCAAAGAGAGACTACACTTGCTGTTGACAAAGGGACCCCTGGAGGATCCCCACCCACAGGAAATTTTCTCTAATAAGGCAAAAACAAAATCTCAGTCTCATGGCAAAATGTGTAACAACAAAATGTTCTCTGTCTCATGGCAGGGTGTGTAGAATAGCATGAGATTAGCAATAAAACTGTACTTATTTTTCTTTGGCCCATGGCAAATGTCAGGGAATTTAGCTGTTTTGTTTTTGGGTTGGACCTGAAAATCTGAGCAGTAGATCTCAGTTTGCATTTTTGAATCAGAAAGTGATCTTGACTCCGAAAGGTTGGTGACCACTGCTCTAGTGTTTGAAAGGACCCCAGGCGTAACATTAATCCAGTGAAGAAGAGTGAATGGGAAGAAGAATATGAAGTCAATCGAAGAGACCAGCTCCATCCAAAGTGTTTACATGCTTGCTGTGTTCCAGCACTACTGGGTCACCACTGTTGCTCTTTGCGTTTGACATGGATGCCCCAGTGTGCTGCCCCCAGAACCCTGGACTGTCTGGCTTTAACATCCAGGAGCTTAACAGAGGGGCCAACATGCCTCCGAGCACTGCTGCTCAACTCCACTCCAGTGCACTAACACCAGCCTGGTCTCATAGGCTAGATGTAACATAGTAAATATAAATCCGGCCCACTCAACTTAGTATGGTTACATGAGACAGAAGGTTACTTAAGGCAAAAACAAAAGTTGGGTGGTTTGGTGGCGTATAAGCAGCCCAAAGATTGCGTGATCGAATCTCATCACAGACAACTTTAGCATTTTAGCTAAATAGAAACTTGCTGGACCAGACAGGACTGGCAAAAAAGGTCGGAATGGTGATGGTCGGATTCATGTTTATCGTCGAAGGATTGAGCGTTACACCGAGGCCTGCACTATGGAGCAGGATCGATTTGGAGGTAGAGGGTCCATCATGGTCTGGGGCAGTGTGTCACAGCATCATTGGACTGAGCTTGTTGTCATTGCAGGCACTCTCAACTCTGTGCGTTACAGGGAAGACATCCTCCTCCCTCATATGGTACCCTTCCTGAAGGGCTCATCCTGACATGACCCTCCAGCATTACAATGCCACCAGCCATACTGCTTGTTCTGTGCGTGATTTCCAGCAAGACAGGAATGTCAGTGTTCTGCCATGGCCAGCGAGGAGCCCAGATCTCAATCCCATTGAGCACGTCTGGGACCTGTTGGATTGTAGGTTAAAGCCTTAGGAGGGTGAGGGATAGGGCCATTCCCCCCCAGAAATGTCCAGGAACTTGTAGGTGCCTTGGTGGAAGAGTGGGGTAACATCTCACAGCAAGAACTGGCAAATCTGGTGCAGTCCATGAGGAGGAGATGCACTGCAGTACTTAATGCAGCTGGTGGCCACACCAGATACTGACTGGTACTTTTGATTTTGACCTCCCCCCCCTTTGTTCAGGGACCGTTAGTCACATGTCTGTGGAACTTGTTCAGTTTATGTCTCAGTTGTTGAATCTGGTTATGTTCATACAAATATTTACACGTTAAGTTTGCTGAAAATAAATGCGGTTAGAGGTGAGAGGACGTGTGAGAGGACGTTTCTTTTTTTGCTGAGTTTACTTAGCATGTTAGCTAACCCTTCCCTTAACCCTAACCTCAACCCTTTAACCTAACTTCTAACCTTAACCTTTACCCTAACCTTAAGTCCTATCCCCTAGCCTAGCTAATATTAGTATTAGCCTCCTAGCTATCGTTAGCCACAACAAATTGGGATTAGTAACATATTAAATGTTTTGATAATTCTTAACATATTGTACAAATTGCAATTCATAACATAACATATTAATTGTAATTTCTAACATACCATACATAATGGAGGCTGGACAACCACAAATGAATACATATCATACTAACTGGAGTGTCCCGGACATACATTTGTGACCGACCGGCTCAATTCCGTCTTGTGTAGCAACATTTGAAAGGGTGTTTTTTAAATTGGATAAAAGTAGAGATTCAGATCTAGGAAATGGTACATACTACAGTTGAGGAACAATGGGAAAGTAATTTTGCTTTGAAAGTTGAAAAGTTGAAAATGGTCTTTGAATGTTTTGGTACT
Organism: Oncorhynchus mykiss; assembly: GCF_057628025.1. Taxonomy (NCBI): domain Eukaryota; kingdom Metazoa; phylum Chordata; class Actinopteri; order Salmoniformes; family Salmonidae; genus Oncorhynchus; species Oncorhynchus mykiss. The sequence continues at coordinate 10,459,837 of NC_143048.1, forward strand.
ACTACTGGAGAACTCTTCTTTGTCTACATCCACTCAGCATCGATCTTAAGTTTTAGCCCCAGCCATCCCTTTAAGGGTTGATCCGAGTGTTCTGTCCTAACAGCAGTCAAGCACCCAAGCTAACTGGCTAACGTTAGCTAGCTTGCTAGCTACTTCCAGACACAAATGAGAGAACAGTTCACTCTGACCATTTTACTCACCCTAACAGAGCTGGTTATCCAGAGCGTTGGTGACTGCAACGGCGCTGCTGACAACAATTTAATTATGCTTTGTTGCCAACGTTTACAGGCCACATTTACTGGCCATATTCAACAGGTGTTGAACGTTCGGAAATGTGTCAGTTATTATGGACTCTGGCATACTCAGACGAGTGCTCTGAAATCGGGGTACATAGCCAGAGCGAATTTACCAACTATCAACAGTTTTTGCAGTGACATTAACATTCTAATGTAATGGTTACATGCATAGTGGAGTCTTTTGTTAAGACATGTAGCTAGCTAGCTAAACAATGAACCATAATCCCACCTCATGACATTACTACCCAGCATGATTCTGCAGGTAGCTAACCAACCTGGTTCAGTGTTAGCTAGCTAAAATTAGGCTATAACTAGCAAAGCAAATGGCACTGAGATACAAATAATATTAATACACAGGTCATACACGTAACGTTAGCTAGCGAGCCAGCCAGCTAACGTTAGCTTGCTAGCTAACAGTACACTTTAACTTGAAATGAAAACTACTTTCTGACAAAATTAGAAATGTGTAATATATGAAAATGTAGCTAGCTAGACTATCTTACCTGTACATGGACGGACGCTTCTCACTCTCTGTCACGGATGCCATGGTTGACCTTAGTTTGAAGATGTAATCTGGAGTGTTTTCTCCATCTCCTTAGCTATCATACTCTAATTCCACTGATTTCAAAACTCGGTCCTCCAGAAAGTGTAGAGGAAAACGTTTTATGCAGTTCTACTACACAATATATATATATATTTTAAACGGGTTAGACAGGATTACCTACACATACTGACCGGCTCAAATAGACAGAAGCGTGCTACATGGCAAACCATTCAGAACTCATCTCTCGGCATGTCCAGCCCACTCATCATCTCAGCCAATCATGGCTAGCAGGAAGGTTGCTGACTTTTTCTGTGGCTGAACCAACTAGGCTGGTAATTTAACAATTGTATTCATATTTACAGATGGCATTCAAGTTTGTTATTAAGGCACATGAAAGTAAAAAATAATGCATTTTTCATTTTTTAAAATTAAGTTATGTTCAAATGCCTCTCCTGTGAAGTAGTGACCCACTGAAACAAGTCACATTTACTATGTTAGTCTTCCCCAGTCCAGGTTGCTAACCCAAACAAACATAAAGCCTGTCTTCATGCATTCTGCGCTGTAAAATGTGTTTTTCTGAAAACCATTCAATGTGGCTGATTTATTATAGAGCAGGGTTGTATGTATGGATGAGAGGGGCTACCAGGCTACCAGGCATGAAGGGGATCAGATTCTAGAGCCGTCACGCTCTCAGCAGGAGACTGGTCTGAAGCAGACAATACTAGCTTTAGGAAAGCGCGTCTCTCATCTTCCCCCCTCTCTGTCTGTTCATTGCTCTTTGATGGGGTGGGAGATAGGTCAAATCAAATTTTATTGGTCACACACACATGGTGAGCAGATGTTAATGCGAGTGTGGCGAAATGCTTGTGCTTCTGGTTCCAACAGTGCAGTAATATCCAACAAGTAATCTAACAATTTCACAACAACTACCTTATGCACACAAGTGTAGAGGGATGAATAATAATATATACATATAAATATATGGATAAGTGATGGCTGTGCAGCATAGGCAAGATGCAGTAGATGGTGTAGAGTACAATATATACATATGAGATGAGTAATGTAGGGTATGTAATCATTATATAAAGTGGAATTATTTAAAGTGTTTAGTGATACATTTATTACGTTCAAATATTAATTATTAAAGTGCCTAGAGATTTGAGTCAGTATGTTGGCAGCAGCCACTCAATGTTAGTGGTGGCTGTTTAACAGTCTGATGGCCTTGAGATAGAAGCTGTTTTTCAGTCTCTCGGTCCCAGCTTTGATGCACCTGTACTGACCTCGCCTTCTGGATGATAGCAGGGTGAACAGGCAGTGGCTCGGGTGGTTGTTGTCCTTGATGATCTTTTTGGCTTCCTGTGACATCGGGTGATGTAGCAGTCCTGCAGGGCAGGTAGTTTGCCCCCTATTGATGCGTTGTGCAGACCGCACTACCCTCTGGAGAGCCTTATGGTTATGGGCGGAGCAGTTGCCGTACCAGGCAGTGATACAGCCCGACAGGATGCTCTCGATTGCGGTGGTCTAGAACAGTGGTTTCAAAACTGTGAGGCATGGGTTCCTCCAATTTCTTTTAAATATACATAAACTTACAGTACATTCAATTTTTTTGGAATGCGCTGTTGCGCCTTCTTCACCACGCTGTCTGTGTAGGTAGAACATTTCAGTTTGTCCGTGATGTGTACGCCGAGGAACTTAAAATGTTCCACCTTCTCCACTACTGTCCCGTCGATGTGGATAGGGGGGTGCTCCCATTGAGTGTGAGGCTATTTTCCTGACACCACACTCCCGAGGGCCCTCACCTCCTCCCTGTAGGCCGTCTTGTCGTTGTTGGTAATCAAGCCTACCACTGTAGTGTCGTCTGCAAACTTGATGATTGAGTTGGAGGCGTGCATGGCCACGCAGTCGTGGGTGAACAGGGAGTACAGGAGAGGGCTCAGAACGCACCCTTGTGGGGCCCCAGTGTTGAGGATCAGCGGGGTGGAGATGATGTTACCTACCCTCACCACCTGGGGGCGACCCGTCAGGAAGTCCAGTACCCAGTTGCACAGGACGGTGTCGAGACCCAGGGTCTAGAGCTTGATGACAAGTTTGGAGGGTACTATGGTGTTAAATGCTGAGCTGTAGTCGATGAAAGGGCGTTCTTACATAGGTATTCTTCTTGTCCAGATGGGTTAGGGCAGTGTGCAATGTGATTGCGATTGCGTCGTCTGTGGACCTATTGGGGAGGTAGGCAAATTGGAGGGAGTCTAGGGTATCAGGTAGGGTGGAGGTGATATGATCCTTGACGAGTCTCTCAAAGCACTTCATGATGACAGCAGTGAGTGCTAAGGAGCGATAGTCGTTTAGCTCAGTTAACTTAGCTTTCTTGGGGACAGGAACAATGGTGGCCCTCTTGAAGCATGTGGGAACATCAGACTGGAATAGGAATTGATTGAATATGTCTGTAAACACACCAGCCAGCTGGTCTGCGCATGCTCTGAGGACGCGGCTAGGGATGCCGTCTGGGCCAGCAGCCTTGCGAGGGTTAACACGTTTAAATATTTAACTCACATTGGCCACGGTGAAGGAGAGCCCACAGGTTTTGGTATCGGGCCACGTCGGTGGCACTGTATTGTCCTCAAAGCGAGCAAAGAAGTTGTTTAATTTGTCTGGGAGCAAGACGTCTGTGTTTGCGACGGGGCTGGTTTGCTTTTTCTAATCCGTGATTGACTGTAGACCCTGCCACATAGGTCTCGTGTTTGAGTCGTTGAATTACAGTAGCAGGGTGTGGTAACCCACAATGGACCTCCACCATGTGACCTGCATTAATACTGATGAAGACGCAAGCAGTGTCTTCATCAGAGAACACTGGCCAGGAGCTAGCCTTCCTTTAGTTCGGTCAGTGCATCACAAAAGAAAATGAGTCTACCTCAGAAAACATGTTGGGGTTTTTAAAGGGTCTGGTTGTCACGGACGTCATTTCCTTTATTTATGTAAATGTCGCCAACAAAACAAGAAACAAAGAAACGACCGTCAAGCTTACAAGGGCTATAGTGCCACTAACAAAGATAACTACCCACAAAATACAAAGGAAAAAAGGCTGCCTAAGTATGATTCCCAATCAGAGACAACAGTAGACAGCTGTCCCTGATTGAGAACCATACCCAGCCAAAACATAGAAACAGAAAACATAGAAATAAATAAACTAGAATGCCCACCCTAGTCACACCCTGGCCTACCCAAAATACAAAATAAAAGCCTCTCTATGGCCAGGGCGTGACACTGGCCATGGAAGTGATGACGTGACATTACGATCACTGTCCAATTGTGTACATGAGCGCTGAAAGTGTGCTACAGTTTACTAAGAAAAAAGACTTGGAGACTTGTAAATACACTATACTCTTTAACTTTTACCTCTAACACAATATCTGTGTATACTCTCAGGGCAAATTGAAATTAACCACATTTTGGCACACGAATGGTTATTTCAACAAAGAATATTTATGACTTTGACAAAGATAATTCTGCTGCTCACTGACCACAGACACCAAATCCAGTCAATGAAAAATTATGGATTCCTTTTAATTGAAGCAAAACTGAAACACTCAAAGCTGTTCCATGATGGACCCGTACTAAGTTTATTAAGAGCCAGGTCTCTTTTGGATGGATGTGTTAGTTGGATGCTATGCTGTGTGAACACTGATCAGAGCGGGGTTAAATCAATCTCGGGCAGCCCCGGATGATTAGCGAAAAGCTACTGAGGGTTTCATTCTAATGTGAACTGAGGAACAGGTGATGTTGAATAATGAGTGTAAATCCATTTTAATAATTTTTTTCTCATATGCAAGTGAAAAATGTATTATAATTAAAAAAATATTTTTCGCTCTAAAGAATGCTTGACAAGTATGCATGATTGTTTTTCGTAATCCGTAGTTTAAACTTTAGACGTAGGCCTACTGTGTAGGCTGACTTTCAAAAGGTCTTAAGTCTTTAGTGATACTTTTTGATCTTACTGTAATCCCAACATGGGAGGGATCACATACAACTCTGCTTTCTGTACTACTTATGTTTGGTCAGACATCAGTGCAGGTTACTAAGTCGGGTCACATCAGGAGAATGTATGATGTGTGTCAGTTCAGTTTATTCATGGAAGAATGCACATAAACATAGGCTGCCGTTTGTTCATGTGTTCCTTCATTTCCCTCTTAATTAATTTTATACTGTACTAAACAGTGTAGCTATAGAGCTCAATAGTAATGGCATCTTTTTGTAGACACTAACTCTGCCATGGTTCGTTGGACAAAGCCTATGGGGAAATTAACGGGTTTTTGAAGGGGTTGTGGATAAACGCCAAAAAAAGGTATGTTTTTTTATTGAACCTTTATTTAACTAGGCAAGTCAGTTAAGAACAAAATCGTATTTATAATGACAGCCTACCGGGGAACAGTGGGTTAAACTGCCTTGTTCAGGAGCAGAACAACAGATTTTTTACCTTGTCAGGGGATTTGATCCAGCAACCTTTTGGTTACTGGCCCAACGCTCTAACCACTAGGGTACCTGCCGCCATAGGTGGAAATCCCAGGGGAGACGGGGGGACACGACCCCCCCATCCTGGGAAAAATATGATTTGTCCCCCCCAATATATCACTGTAAACATAACTTGTAATTTTAATAATATGCAATGAAAGCACTTGTGATGATTATAGACACTTAATAGCGTGTTTTTAAGTTTCAAAAGATTGCGACCTACCCACCCTTTGCCTCACAATGGTTTGATCCTGACCTCCAGTAAGTAGTTCAAACAAAGGATATGTTAGACATTTCTTTACTTCTACCACTCAATACAATAAAACAGTCACCTCTTCACTGTTGGCTTTGAGACTGGTGTTTTGCGGGTACTATTTAATGAAGCTGCCAGTTGAGGACTTGTGAGGCATCTGTTTCTCAAACTAGACACTCTAATGTACTTGTCCTCTTGCTCAGGCCTCCCACTCCTCTTTCTATTCTGGTTAGAGCCAGTTTGCGCTGTTCTGTGAAGGGAGTAGTACACAGCGTTGTACGAGATCTTCAGTTTCTTGGCAATTTCTCACATGGAATAGCCATAATTTCTCTGAACAAGAATAGACTGATGAGTTTCAGATGCTCCAGATACTCAACTAGTCTAACGAAGGCCAGTTTTATTGCTTCTTTCATCAAAACAACAGTTTTCAGTTGTGCTAACATAAGTGCAAAAGGGTTTTCTAATGATCAATTAGCCTTTTTAAATTATAAACTTGGGTTAGCTAACACAACTTGCCATTGGAACACAGGAGTGATTGTTGCTGATAATGGGCCTCTGTACGCCTGTGCAGGTATTCCATAAAAAAACAGCCGTTTCCAGCTACAACAGTCATTTACAACATTAACAATGTCTACACTGTATTTTTGATCAATTGGATGTTATTTTAATGTACAAAAAAAAAACAAGAACATTTCTAAGTAACCCCAAACTTTTGAATGGTAGTGTACTTGTCCATAGCTGTTGTTTGAAGAGTTGAGACACTGACTGAACAATAAATAAGTATTTTTGAAGGATATTTTGGTTGATTTATTTGGGTTATTCATTGAAGTAGTTATTTTGCTTTTAGAATTGTACTTATTTTTAGCTTTTTGTTCTTGTAAAGCTATTGTAGTAGACTCAGGCCAGTGGCACATATTTAATGACCATATAAATGTATCGGGAAAAAGTCAAATAAAAAGGTAAATTCAATACTGAGACGTTGGTTCTCAATGGAGATTTTAGATGAGATCTCGCCATGCTCGTTGTATTTACGAAAACTGCACCCATACACAGTGTACAGTACCATTGCTCCATACTGGCTTTTCTTGGTATTGCTGGTTGTAAATACAAATGCCTGCATATATTCTGGACTGCTATAACTATTATTTGTAGTAGTATTATAATGATTTAAACACTTGAACAAGTTGGAACAAACCTTCAGTTAACTATGTATCAATTATCCAGTAGTAGTAATTATGGTTCATCAAAATACATTTAACATATTATAACATAGGCTATGTGTTACAGCACTACTTTTGGTGTGTCCCTCAGGAATTGCTCTTGAGAAAATTTAATGTAATTGTCCATTCCAAAGTTGATCAGATTTCCACCCCTGCCTGCCACCCCAAACACAGGCTTAGGAAATCTTATTTGTTTTATTCTATGGCATAATCTTCATCCGCTAACGTCCCTTTTTGAGAATGTTGATGCATTTACAGTATGTAATCAAAACAAGCACATAAAGCACCTAAAGGCTTCATAATTCATAAAGGCCATGTTAACTGACGGATATTATCTGGTGAGCATTTGACAGCTACACTGTACAGTAGCTGTCAGATGCTATGTGGTCCTATGGCTACACACCAGTGTCAGTCAGTGCCATTTAAGATGAGGGAGGATGTTTATTTTTTTTCATGAGCATGTATATATTTCTATTGCAGCATATTGGATGACTGTCGTTAATATTCCATTCTCCCAGTTCAATGTAACAGCGATAGGTTTAGGCTACTAAATACATGATACTCTAATTTAGCCTATACCCATCATGAGCTTGCTACAACCTAGCCTATGAAAGAAAGTGTACAACTTTGGTGCACACAGGTCGAGAGAAAATGTTGAGGTGGCAGACAGTAACACATGGACAGTGACACATGGACAGACAGTGACACATGGTGTAATCATTAGTCCAACAGTTGAAAACGAGAGTTTCTATTGGACAAATTCAGGTATGTTTATCCCCGTTCAGGTGACTTCTGTTGAAGAAAAAAAAAAAGAACAGAATCGGCACAATAAATACAGTCCTGATCACTCGTAAACAATATTCACTGTGAAGCAGCCATGTTGTATTCCTTCTCGCATGTATGCGCTCTCCTCCTCTTACCTTTTCCCTTCGCTTGTGGACTTCTATGCACAACACATCAGCTGTATGTGACCTGGCGAATAATACTTTCTAAGCCAAACCATATCATAACCGCTACACACAGCCTACATCGTTGTCACCATATTAGCTAAAGTAACATCATAGTCAACATAGCTTATAGAACTAACAAGTTAGCAAACCCGCCACAATCTTGCAGTAGTGGTACAGTCAGTAAGCAGTTTAGCAATTACACCGGGGTGACCCAGGGGCAATAAATTAATAAAAACCAAAAGCTTACCTTGACTTGGAAGAGTGTTGTGCTGGATAGCCATAGCCAGCAAGCTAACATAGCATCCCTCTGTTTGAGCAGGGTGTTTGAGTAGGCTAAACTAGCTAGCTGCATTTGCTAGCTAAGTAAGTGAAACTGAAAATAAATGACAATCTTTCTCTCCATCGCTCTCTTGCTTCTCATTCATTTTGGAAGAAATTAATTTGTTCAAAACTGTACAACTATTGTCTTTCTCTCTCTTTGAGTCAACTACTCACCACATTTTATTCACTGCAGTGCTATCTAGCTGTAGCTTATACTTTCAGTACTAGATTCACTGATCCTTTTTTATTGGCTGGACAACATATGAGTTCATGCTGCAAGAGCTCTGATAGGTTGGAGGACGTTCTTCAGAAGTTGTCATAATTACTGTGTACGTCTATGGAAGGGGGTGAGAACCATGAACCTCCTTGGTTTTGTTGAAGTTGTACCCAGAGGAGGACGGAAGCTAGCTGTCCTCCGGCTACACCATAGTGCAACCCTACAGAGTGCTGTTGAGGCTACTGTAGACCTTCATTGTAAAACAGTGTGTTTTAATCAATTATTTGGTGACGTGAATATATTTAGTGTAGTTTAATGTAAAAAGGATAACATTTTAAATGTTTTCAAAATGTTATTTTTATGAAATTCACTGAGGATGATCCTCCCCTTCCTCCTCTGAGGAGCCTCCACAGCTACTCACATGCATAGATGTCATGACTTACTTAACTTTTACTTACTTAACTCCTAGTGGAGCAAAGGGCCTCTGCATAGATGTAAACAACAACGTACAAGTGATACCATTCGCCAAACCTTTTGAAGTGTTAAACAGTTACATTGAGGACAACTAATGTCCAATTTCACTGTGACCACGTGTGCTGTTTGCTCTTGATTCCATATAAATGTAAAACATATGGGATGATTCAATTTAATTAAGATATTTTAATGGCAAGTATAAACCAGTCAATTATGCGGCCAACAAGGGCTGTGGAGCGTGAAGTGAGTAAAGACAACACATTAAAAACAAGATTTAATGACTGCCAGTATGGTAGGCACTAACTCACTGCCAGAGTCACTGCCAGAGGCTCCATCTAATAACACTGTAGCTTTGTGGCTTTGGGGTGTCAATGGTACAATGTCAATGAAACACTAACTCACATCTTAAACAGTATCAGGGTCAGCTCATTTTAACATCACCAGACAGACAAAAGCTTTTCAGAGGGATTTTCCATATGTCTGAAGTCTGTTGATGATAATTTAATACAGGTATTTTGGTCTGTTCTTCATTGCATAATGAATGTACTGTAGATTATGGTACGAGATGAGGGCTTTCCCATACATAGGCAAATGACTGCTACTGTAACTTTCTCAATCATCACAGTGGGAGTCCAGTATGCTTGTGGCTTTTGTTTTATTTAACATGTTTGCACAAAGAGAGCTGCCACCAGGCTTGTCAACGAGTGGTCAAGTTGGTCTCACACACTCACTACAGCTGAGAGGCAACAGCTGAGCACTTGCTTGCCTGAACACCTATTCATCCTGCATGTTGTGAATCGTTCTGAATTGACTAATTGACTGCTGAAATATCTATAGCTTCTAGTCAGGCGAAGGGGAAACCGTCTATCAGTAGGCTACATACTGTTTTTTCAAATGGTTGCATTTCACCTGAACAACCGGTCATTCTCTAGAGTACTTTTACAGAGTCAAGTCCTTTGCTGTTAGTTAATTTCAGCCTGCAATGTAGGTGTGTTTGCTTCTGTGGAGCCGCATACAGTTCACATAGAATTTAGAGTATGCTGCTAAGGAGAGGGTGCCTTGTAGTAGATGTTGATGGATGCCTTGTCGTTGATTTTGATAGATGCCTTGTAGTTGATTTATGCCTTCTCGTAGAGGTTGCTGGACGCCTTGTAGTCAATGTTTACATGACTGACTTGCTTTTCTCCATCTTTTGCTTTTGGCTCAATACATCTGTGTGTGGCATTAAGAGTTAGCCATCTTTGGTTGGACAGCACCTCCGCAGACAGATAATGGGCCACTGACCTTGACTGACCTTGGAGTATTTTCTAAATTACATTTTTTTATTTAACCTTTATTTAACTAGACAAGTCAGTTAAGAACAAATTCTTCTTTACAATGATGGCTTACACCGGACAAGCCCAGACGACACTGGGCCAATTGTGTGCGCCCTATGGGACTCCCAATCACGGCTGGTTGTGATAAAGCCTGAATTCGAACCAGAGTATCTGTAGTGACACCACTAGCACTGAGATGCAGTGCCTTAGACCGCTGTGCCACTCAAGAGCTGTAATAATGTAGACAGCTAAGCTTTGATTAAGAAAGAGAAATGGAAATGGAGCCTATTGGGAAAAGACTGGGCGAGTCCGCTCTGCATGGCCGATGCCCCGGGCAGAGACCTCTCCTTAGGAGGAACAATGGAATGTTGAAAAACAAACTCGCCCACTGGAACGTCTTCCCTAGACAAGATGTGTGGTTAGTACTTGCCCTTACTCGGAAAATAGCTACTCTAGTGAAAATGGGCTTCCATAAAGTTGTTCAACAATCTTCGGCAGATGGCCAGGATATGGATTACATCCGACTAGCTTCTACTTGGACTGTCAACCATCAAACTCGACACTGGTGTATTGTTGTTAAGTAGCTAAGTTTTCTACATTAGCTAGCAAGCTACAAGTCATTATTTGATAGGCTATGCCGTTATGATACTAGGTTGTGATACTGTAATATAACTAGCTAAATACATAGTCTCTCCCTAAACTGTACTGTGAGAGGAATGCATAGCTAACATTTCACTTGAAGACAAGATGATCCCTACTAGCTAACGTTAACTCATAATCAAGCAAACCTGACGTCATGTTTGATGCGTGTTGCCAGCTTGCTTTCAATAATGTTTCAACTTGAACTGGGTAGCTACTGTCCTTGTTTGTTCTGATTGAATGGCGAAGACACACCCAAGAAACCACCCCATCAAACCACACCCCTAGACTACTCTCGTTTTCCTTCAGTCATTTTTTTATAAGCATTCATGAAAACAAAGTGAAATCAGAAGTGCAGTCGCTCTTAAATAATAATGGATTTATTTTTGATTGAGTCATCATGTTTTAGGAAAACTTAGAGGGTTACATGGAAAAAAGATTGTGGTTTCTCTCTGTTGAAATTCAAAGCAGATGTTTTGATAAACATGAAATGGCTGGCCCTCCATTGCAGACGAGAATCTGATTTGATTTTAGGTGTGTTTGGTCATCCAACATGTTGTACTCATCAGTACCTGACAGACACTCCATGAAGGCATGCTGTTTTTAGATACAGTAAATCAACAACTGTCCCTCTCTGATTGATCCTTGCCATGTAGAGTACATGTGGTTCAATTCCAAAACGGAGCCTTCATTCCTTTACCATTACGTAATAATGAAATACCACATGTTTCTGGGAAAGTGTTTTGGTAACAAACAACACGTTAATGAGTTCTAGGACAGGATGATGAGTGAGGATATTGACCTAAGAAATTATTCTATTCCATATTCCTGCAACATTTGGCATTGCTCCACTCCTATTTGACTACTATCCTTGACTGATGATCAGAAGAAGTGTTTATAAATGCAAGAAAGTGTCTCAGTAACATTGAAATATTTCTTATGTTTGGTGTGACATTCCAGACATTTTCTGTTTTGGCATCCCATTAGGAAGAGCAATGTTTTACATGTAGAAGCATGATTATAGAGCACCCACACTATATACCCTCACACTGCTGTTTTTGAATTTAGAGAATATATAAAAGTTCTACAATATGTCAATCCCGCCCCTAGATATTCCTACAGACACTCACACATGGTTTAAGACTTTCCTGAGTGGTGACACGCCCTCAGCTTTTCTCCTGTCACACCTATTCTTAATGCCCAGGGAGCAGATGGCGTTGAGAGAAGATCATACGGTCACCGGTCAGATTGCACTCAGGGTCCCCATCCTCTCACTCTGGGTCCCCTTCCTCTCACTCTGGGCCCCCTTCTGAAAGCAGTACTGTGGCTCCTGGAATACCCAGTAGTGTATACACATCCTTGGATTGACTGTTCTAACTCCTGACACACACTTCATTAGCAGTGATTGGGTTACCTAGTGGATAAACTCTATACTGTTAAATGGGTTCTCAGAGCCCTTGCTGATGTTGTGATGAGCTAACAACTTACTGGTCATATGACATGAAGAAATAGCTCTTTGGCCAAGATTACTAGTAGTGGATTTGGCCTTCAAAAGAACAACGCATAAACAGAAAATACCTAATCCCCACCGTAAAATATGGTGGTGTATCTTTGATGTTCTGTGGTTATTTTGCATCCACTGGTCCTGGGGCCCTTAGTTAGGGTCAACAGCATCTTGAACTTTATCTAGTTCTAGGACATTTTAGCCAAAAACCTGATTGCCATGAGGCTAAAACTTGTCTGCAAGTGAATCTTCCAACAAGACAATAACCCGAAAGTACACTCGAAAATCCACAAAGTTAATTGACCACAAAATCAACATTTTGTCATTACCATCTCAGTCTCCGGACTTGAACCCCATTGGAAACCTGTGGTTTGGCATGAAGAGGGCAGTCCACAAACTTTATCAAGGACCTGGAAAAATTCTGTATGGAGGAATGGTCTAAGATCCCTTCCCAATGTGTTCTCCAATCTCATAAAACATATTTGAATCTTTGAGATTTTTGTTCATTACTTGTTACAAAAAATCTATTTCACTGGGCAATTGTGTGATGTATAGAATAATATAATACAACAAAAACATTTTGCACACAATATAGCTCAGTATTTCTATTATTTCTATCATCTTTATCAACGGATCCAATAATTCCACGCCCCATGATACACACTGGGTGTATCATGGTATCCAGGAACCTTGCGGGGGTAACAAGCTAAAGTGTTTAAGAGTCTACTTGTCATGCTCTGCTCTTGCCTGTGATAACAAGGTGTGACCACACACTTGCTTACCGGTATTCATTTTACGGTAAACTGTGTTATAATCACTCAATGTCAGCCTTGGTCCCAACCCACAGGTGAAGGGTGGGGCATGCCTCAGTGTGTGTGCATGAGTGTGTGTGTCTTCATGGGGGCATGTTGATTGGTTATGTATGTTTGATGTTTGAACTGTGCCACTGTGTGCTGTGTGTCACGCAGCCTGCAGTGTTTGGGCTTGATGTGTGTCTTTGACACCTCGTCAGGGACACTAAGTGGGGCGTGTTGTTTCACGGCGTACCCAGCTAGCATACAATGTTCAGAGAACAATATGTTTCTTAGAGATTGGTGCAAGCATGGTTGTCCTATGGTTATTTTGCATACAACCTTCCCACAACTTGGGAATGGTGCAGAATAGTTGCTTGGCTTTGGAACATTATCAGCATATTTCTTGGTATTTCATTACTTTAACAGAACATTTCCTAAAAGTTCAAACATAGTTACATTTAATTTAAATGTTGATAATGTTCTAGGAACGTTTTCCAACTGGTTTGACATTGGGAATGATCCCAAGTAGTTCAGAGAACATTAAGAAACAACACTCTTCTGTGGGAATTTCAGTTCAATGTTTCCTACAGGTTTCCTCATGGTTCTGTTTAAAGTCATGTTCTCAAATTGTTCCAAGAACATTAAAGCTGCAATTTATATATAACTTTTTTTTTTCCCCGAGCAAAATTAACATAGAAACATTAGTTATAGATCTGTCATTCTCATTGAAAGCTAGTCTAAGACGCAGTAGATCTCTTCTATGTGTGCTTTTTCTATGCTTTCCAAGTTTTGTTGCAGAATAAACAGCTCTTTATGGTCAGGGCGTGAACGTCATAATAAAAAATAAATGTTTGCATTGTTAATACCTAAGGAAATTAATTTCTATCTGTGCTTGGAGTTCAAAATAGTTTTTTTTTTTTTTTAAAGCTAGCAGTGTTATTAAAAGTTGGATTGAAACGTTCATGAATGTTTTAAGGAAGTTGTTAAAATCTAAATAACCGATCATGTAATGCTCCGGGTGTCGTGGGTGTGGAGTCAAATGCAGGAGACAGAGAGTTCAATGCTGCGCGTCCTTTAATCGCACCAATGCACCACAGGGTGCTCACAAAAACGTTACGTTCCCAAAACACAGGGAATCAAAATGTACAAATGGGACACAACGTGCCTATACCACAGAGCCGAAGGTTTACAATGAAATAATCCCGCACAACAACCAGGCGGGCCGGCTGTCTAATAAAGACAAACTAATTACACATTCACAGGTGCTACCACTCAACATACAAGGAGGGGAAGGAAAAACAATCAGTGGCAGCTAATAGGCCGGTGACGACGACCGCCGAGCGCCACCTGCCCGGGAAAGGGAAACACCCTCGGTCGGACTCGTGACAGTACCCCCCCCCTGACGCGTGGCTCCCGCAGCGCGCCGACACCGGCCTCGAGGTCGCCCCGGAGGACGAGGCGCAGGGCGATCCGGATGGAGGCGATGGAAATCCCTCAACATGGAGGGATCCAAGATGTCCCCCACCGGTACCCAGCACCTCTCCTCCGGACCGTACCCCTCCCAGTCCACGAGGTACTGCAGGCCCCTCACCCGGCGTCTTGAGTCCAGAATGGCCCGGATCGTGTACGCCGGGGACCCCTCGATGTCCAGCGGGGGGGGAGGGACCTCCGGTACCTCACTGTCCTGCAGGGGACCAGCTACCACCGGCCTGAGGAGAGACACATGAAACGAGGGGTTAATACGATAATAGGAAGGGAGTTGTAATCGATAACACACCTCGTTTATCCTCCTCAGGACTTTAAAGGGCCCTACACACTGCGGACCCAGCTTCCGGCAGGGCAAGCGGAGAGGTAGGTTTCGGGTCGAGAGCCAGACCCTGTCCCCCGGTACAAACACGGGGGCCTCACTGCGGTGGCGGTCAGCACTCCTCTTCTGCCGTCCACTCGCTTGTCGTAGAGATTCCTGGACGGCCCTCCAGGTCTCCTTGGAGCGCTGTACCCATTCCTCCACCGCAGGAGCCTCGGTCTGGCTCGGATGCCATGGTGCCAGGACCGGCTGGTACCCCAACACACACTGAAAAGGGGACACGTTAGTAGAGGAGTGGCGTAGTGAGTTCTGAGCCATTTCAGCCCAGGGAATGTATCGTGCCCACTCCCCTGGCCGATCCTGGCAATACGACCGCAGAAACCTACCCACCTCCTGGTTCACTCTCTCCACCTGCCCATTACTCTCGGGGTGATAACCGGAGGTCAGGCTGACAGAGACCCCCAAACGTTCCATGAACGCTCTCCATACCCGGGACGTGAATTGGGGGCCCCGATCAGAAACGATGTCCTCCGGCACCCCGTAGTGCCGGAAGACATGGGTGAATAACGCCTCCGCAGTCTGTAGGGCTGTAGGGATACCGGGCAACGGGAGGAGACGGCAGGACTTAGAGAACCGATCCACAATCACCAGAACCGTGGTGTTCCCCTGAGACGGCGGGAGATCGGTTAGGAAATCTATGGACAGATGTGACCATGGCCGCTGTGGAACAGGGAGGGGTTGTAGCTTCCCTCTAGGAAGGTGCCTAGGAGCCTTACTCTGAGCGCACACTGAACAGGAGGAGACATAACCCTTAACGTCCTTAGCCAACGTAGGCCACCAATACCTCCCCTGAAGGCTCCCCACTGTCCTCGTCACCCCAGGGTGACCCGAGGAGGGTAGAACGTGAGCCCACCGAATCAGTTTGTCCCGAACACCAAGCGGCACGTACCTTCGCCCCGCTGGACACTGAGAAGGCGCGGGTTCAGCCCGTAACGCCCGCTCGATGTCCGAGTCCACCTCCCATACCACTGGGGCTACCAGCTTCGATGCGGGAAGGATGGGAGTAGGTTCGGTGGACCCATCCTCCGTGTCATAAAGGCGGGACAGTGCGTCAGCCTTCACGTTCTGGGAGCCCGGTCTATAAGACAAAGTAAATCGGAACCGGGTGAAGAACATGGCCCACCTTGCCTGACGTGGGTTAAGTCTCCTAGCTGCCCGAATATACTCCAGATTCTGGTGGTCGGTCCAGATGAGAAAGGGGTGTTTAGCCCCCTCAAGCCAGTGTCTCCACACCTTCAGAGCTCTAACCACCGCTAGCAACTCCCGGTCCCCCACATCATAGTTACGCTCCGCTGGGCTGAGCTTCCTTGAGAAGAAAGCGCAGGGTCGGAGTTTTGGTGGCGTACCCGAGCGCTGTGATAGCACGGCACCCACCCCAGCCTCGGACGCGTACACCTCCACTATGAATGCTAGAGAGGGGTCCGGATGCGCCAACACGGGCGCATCAGTAATCAGCGCCTTCAACTTGTTGAATGCTCCGTCCGCCTCTGCTGACCACTGCAAACGCACCGGGCCCCCCTTCAGCAGTGAGGTGATGGGAGCCGCTACCTGGCCAAAACCCCGGATAAACCTCCGGTAGTAGTTGGCAAAACCCAGAAAACGCTGCACCTCCTTTACCGTGGTCGGAGTCGGCCAATTACGCACGGCCCTAATGCGGTCACCCTCCATCACTACCCCCGAGGTGGAAATGCGATATCCCAGAAAAGAGACGGCTCGTTTAGAGAACACGCATTTCTCAGCCTTGACGTATAGGTCATGCTCCAGCAGTCTACCAAGCACCTTGCGCACCAGAGACACATGCGCGGTGTGAGTGGCCGAGTAGATCAGAATGTCATCGATATAAACCACCACTCCCTGCCCGCACAGGTCCCTGAGAATCTCGTCTACAAAGGATTGGAAAACGGCTGGAGCATTCTTTAACCCATACGGCATGACGAGGTACTCATAGTGGCCTGATGTAGTACTAAATGCGGTTTTCCACTCGTCTCCCTTCCGAATACGCACCAAACTATACGCGCTCCTGAGATCCAGTTTTGTGAAGAACTGCGCTCCGTGGAACGATTCCACCGCCGTAGCGATGAGAGGTAGAGGGTAACTATACCCCACTGTGATGGCGTTTAGACCTCTATAATCGATACACGGACGCAAGCCTCCCTCCTTTTTCCTCACAAAAAAGAAACTTGAGGAGACGGGTGAAATGGAGGACCGAATGTACCCCTGTCCCAGCGCCTCCGTGACATATGTCTCCATTGCCAACGTCTCCTCCTGGGACAGCGGGTACACGTGACTCTTGGGAAGCGCAGCGTCTACCTGGAGATCTATCGTACAATCCCTTCCCGGTCGATAAGGTGGTAATTTAGTCAAATCGGCATACTCGGGGGGAATGCACACCGTGGAACCCTGGTCTGGACTCTCCACCGACGTGGCACCGATGGAAACTCCCAAACACCTTCCAGAACACTCCTCTGACCACCCCTGGAGAACCCCCTGTTTCCACGAAATTTTAGGATTGTGCCGGGCCAGCCAGGGAGTCCCCAGCACCACTGGAAACGCAGGCGAGTCAATAATAAAGAAACTGATACGCTCCCTATGATTCCCCTGCGTCACCATGTCCAGTGGGACCGTGGTCTCCCTGACCATCCCTGACCCTAATGGCCGGCTATCTAGGGAGTGCACGGGGAAAGGAGAATCTATCGGCACCAGCGGAACCCCTAACTTAAGGGCGAGTCCGCGATCCATAAAGTTCCCAGCTGCGCCTGAATCGACGAGCGCCCTATGCTGGGAAGAGGGAAAAAAGCGAAGGAAAAAAGTTAAGACAAACATGTGGCCAACAGGGGGTTCTGGGTGAGTTTGATGCTGACTCACCTGGGGTGACCGAGAAGCGTTCCGCCTGCCATCTCTACTCCCAGACGGACCCCCCCAGCACCGATCAGACGTGTGTCCTCTCCGACCACAGTTGGTGCAGGGAAGGCCTCCTCCTCCGGTACCCCTCGGCGCAGCCCCTCCCAACTCCATCGGAATGGGAGCGGAGGGGCTGGGTGGTGGAACGCACAGGACCCTCTCTGAACGCCCGCGGGCAGCCAGCAGATTATCCAGTCGAATGGACATGTCAATCAGCTGATCCAGTGACAGAGTGGTGTCCCGACACGCTAACTCCCGGCGGACATCCTCTCGGAGACTACACCTGTAGTGGTCCATGAGAGCCCTGTCGTTCCACCCAGATCCGGCTGCCAAGGTCCGGAACTCCAGCGCGTAATCCTGGGCGCTCCTCCTCTCCTGCCTGAGGTGAAATAGTTGTTCTCCCGCCGCTCGGCCGTCTAGAGGGTGATCAAACACGGCGCGGAAGCGACGGGAAAACTCTGGGTAGTGCTCCCGCGCTGAGTCTGGACCATTCCAGACCGCGTTCGCCCATTCCAGGGCACGACCCGTGAGGCAGGAGATGAGGACACTCACCCTCTCTTCTCCTGAGGGAGTGGGTCTGACGGTGGCCAGGTATAGCTCCAGCTGGAGCAGAAACCCCTGGCAACCCGCCGCCGCTCCATCATAAGCCCTCGGTAGCGTCAGACGGAGGGTGCTGGAGTCGGGAGATGGGGAGTCCGGAACCGTGGGTGCCGAAGGTGGAGAGAGGAGCCCACTCCTCTCCCATCTGTCCATTCTCTCCATCACTTGATCCATCGCGGATCCGATCCGATGAAGGACGGTGGTGTGGTGGAGAACCCGTTCCTCCATCGATGGGAGAGGGTTGGCTGCTGCTCCTGCTGACTCCATCAATTTGATGGGTGCGGGATTCTGTAATGCTCCGGGTGTCGTGGGTGTGGAGTCAAATGCAGGAGACAGAGAGTTCAATGCTGCGCGTCCTTTAATCGCACCAATGCACCACAGGGTGCTCACAAAAACGTTACGTTCCCAAAACACAGGGAATCAAAATGTACAAATGGGACACAACGTGCCTATACCACAGAGCCGAAGGTTTACAATGAAATAATCCCGCACAACAACCAGGCGGGCCGGCTGTCTAATAAAGACAAACTAATTACACATTCACAGGTGCTACCACTCAACATACAAGGAGGGGAAGGAAAAACAATCAGTGGCAGCTAATAGGCCGGTGACGACGACCGCCGAGCGCCACCTGCCCGGGAAAGGGAAACACCCTCGGTCGGACTCGTGACAGATCATTTCTGTTCTCAGACCGTTAATAAAACTTCCAAGGAACCAGAGCAGAGTAAAACGTTTTCAGAACCTTGCAATCTAAAAATAAAAATGTTCAGAGCAGGCTAAATTTTCACTTCTGTTCTCAGAACAATAAAATACATTCTGTTTTACCAGTCAGGAAACATATGGCTTCGTTCTTACAACCAATGTGAAACCAAAAACATACGTTCCCACAACTTCCAAGGAGCAAAATTTGCCAGCTGGGTAGGCTGCTTGTTCATAATGGAACACTTCCATGACAATGACTCATGGGCTTCATTTAGCCTCTGCTCCTCTATGGTGAGGATTCTGCTAATTCCCCACAGTTAAATTCTTTAAGAAGCAGCCTTTCGCAGTAGTCAATCTGGCATCTTGCTGAGTTTCTGCTGTACTTGAATCATTTTAGTTTATCCATGGAGTCCAAGATGTCCCTTGTTTTTAAACGATGATGTCTCATGGGAGCAACGAAAACAAACATAACATTCTAGTGTAATAGTATCATGGTGGATTCATTGACAAATGTATATAACGATCTGATACAATCCCACAGAATCTAAAGCATGATGTCTGGCTCAGGGCTGTTCATTGCTCAGTGATCTCTGAGTCCACTGAAGCAGCTCTCTGTGTCTGAACATAAAATCCACCATTGCATCCCTCGGAACAAGCAATATGTCTGTAATATGTCTGCTTTACGTATACACAACACTAATCTACAGAGATGCCAAAATGAGCAATTCCGCATATTCAGAATAACTGCAGCTGAGGAGAAAAGACATGGCCAGATGCCATAGATGCTGCACAGCAGGACTGTTTGATTGTGGAAATATTCCGTTATGAACTAGGTTCTATAAATAAATGTTTACATTTTTTAAAACAAGATTGATACCACCCAGTGTACCGCAAAAACACCAGCTCATTGTTTCCCCCCTATGTTTGTTTGCTCATTGAACTCTGAGTGAATGGAGGAAGAGTTAAAAGAGGAGGGCGGTAAGATAATTAGTAGGTTGTGTGCTTGAAATGAAATTGAAATTTTGAGAACTCGAGTGCTTGTGTGAGCATGACAATGTTTCTCGTTGTGATAGGGCTACCCTGTGTCATAAACATGGGAAGGGGTCACGCCCATGTCTATGAAACGATGCCAGTACCTATCCCTCCAGTCACATAAGCAAGGCCATGAGGTAACAGGCAGCAGCTGGTACCCAGTCTGGTATGGCCACTGTTCACTTGGTGAGATATTAAGAAGGATATGGTCCTCCGTGGCCATCTGCACACAGCTAGGGTAGGATACTGAGGGCGGCTGCAGGGTCGAATGGCGCTAGTGGCTTTAGCAGGCTGTCCAAGTAGATTTTTGTCAGAAATGGGCCACAAGGAAGGTGCTGGGTCCCAGGCAGCAAGTTTAAGTTGGCATAAAGGTCAGTGTCGTGAATGATTTCCATGAAACTCCACAGCCCCTCATTCAGTATCCTTTACCTGTATGTGTAACACCTTTATGGTGTATACACCTACATGATAATAACAGCTCCTGCAGTGGAAATTGAGAGTTTCACAAAGAGTTTACAAAGGCAGGTGTCCTAGCTTTAATGTTGACATGTACTGTAGTGTATTTGTATGCACTCTTGCACTGTATACAGTAAATACTTTGTAAGGCATGCACGGGTAAGGGTACATACAGTATGTCCAAGCTGTTCTTGCAATGTGAAGGCAGTTTGGAAACTTTACTTTCTACTCATACATGTGTTAGAGAAAGTAGTTAGGCTACATTCAAAGCTGTCACCACCCAGCTCTCATTCCCTGCCAAGCTTACATTAATAAGGATCGGCCATTTAAAAAAAAAAATTCTCCTAAAACGACATACCCAAATCTAACTGCCTGTAGCTCAGGCCCTGAAGCAAGGATATGCATTTTCTTGGTACCAGCTGAAAGGAAACACTTTGAAGTTTGTGGAAATGTGAAAGGAATGTAGGAGAATATAACACATTTGATCTGGTAAAAGATAATACAAAGAAAAAAACTAATGTTTTTTTGTATTTTTTTGTATCATCATCTTTGACATGCATGAGAAAGACCATAATGTATTATTCCAGCCCAGGTGCAATTTAGATATTGGCCACTAGATGACAGCAGAGTACATGCAAAGTTTTAGTCTGTTTTGTATCAAGACTGCCCAAATGTGCCTAATTTGTTCATGTTCAAAACTGTGCACTCTCCTCAAACAATAGAATGGTATTATTCCACTGTAATAGCTACTGTAAACTGGACAGTGCAGTTAAATGAACAAGAATTTAAGTGTTCTGCCAATATCAGATATATTTAAGTTTTCTGCCAATATATGTCTAGATATGTTTATTTGTCACGTGCGCCGAATATTACAGTGAAATGCTTACTTACAGGCTCTAACCAATAGTGCAAAAAATGTATTAGGTGAACAATAGGCAAGTAAAGAAATAAAACAATTGTAAAAAGACAGTGAAAAATAACAGTGCGAGGCTATAAAAGTAGCAAGGCTACATACAGACACCGGTTAGTCAGGCTGATTGAGGTGTATGTACATGTAGATATGGTTAAAGTGACAATGCATATATGATGAGAGAGTAGCAGTAGCGTAAAAAAGGCTTGGTGGATGGTGGGTGGCAGGACACAATGCAGATATCCCGGTTAGCCAATGTGTGGGAGCACTGGTTGGTCGGCCCAATTGAGGTAGTATGTACATGAATGTATAGTTAAAGTGACTATGCATATATAATAAACAGAGGATAGCAGCAGTGTAAAAGAGGGAGGGGGGCACACAATGCAAATAGTCCAGGTATCCATTTGATTACCTGTTCCGGAGTCTTATAAAACTGTAAAAACTGTTGGGTAAAAACTGTTGAGAAGCCTAGACTTGGCACTCCGGTACCGCTTGCCATGTGGTAGTAGAGAGAACAGTCTATGACTGGTGTGTCTGGGGTCTTTGATAACTTTTAGGGCCTTCCTCTGACACTGCCTGGTGTAGAGGTCCTGGATGACAGGCAGCTTAGCCCCAGTGAAATACTGGGCCGTACACAATACCCTCTGTAGTGCCTTGCGGTTGGAGGCCGAGCAATTGCCGTACCAGACATTGACGCAACCATGCTCTCGATGTTGCATCTGTAGAACCTTTTGAGGATCTCAGGACCCATGCCAAATCGTTTTAGTTTCCCGAGGGGGAATAGGCTTTGTCGTGCCCTCTTCACGACTGTCTTGGTGGGTTTGGACCATTCTAGTTTTTTGTTGATGTGAAAACCAAGGAACTTGAAGCTCTCAACCTGCTCCACTACAGCCCCGTCGATGAGAATGGTGGCGTGCTCGGTCATCCTTTTTCTGTAGTCCACAATCATTTCCTTAGTATTGGTTACGTTGAGGGATAGGTTGTTATTCTGGCACCACCCGGCCAGGTCTCTGACCTCCTCCCTATAGGCTGTCTCGTCGTTGTCGGTGATCAGGCCTACCACTGTTGTGTCGTCTGCAAACTTAATGATGGTGTTGGAGTCGTGCCTGGCCATGCAGTCGTGGGTGAACAGGACGTACAGGAGGGGACTGAGCACGCACCCCTGGGGAGCTCCAGTGTTGAGGATCAGCGTGGCAGAAGTGTTGCTACCTACCCTCACCACCTGGGGGCTTCCCTTCAGGAAGTCCAGGATCCAGTTGCAGAGGGAGGTGTTTAGTCCCAGGATCCTTAGCTTAGTGATGAACTTTGAGGGTACTATGGTGTTGAACGCTGAGCTGTAGTCAATGAATAGCATTCTCACATAAGTGTTCCTTTTGTCCAGGTGGGAAAGGGCAGTGTGGAATGCAATAGAGATTGCATCATCTGTGGATCTGTTAGGGCGGTTTGCAAATTAGTTTTCACCCTTCGACTAAACAACGTTGTTCGGACACATTCAAATAATACCTCGGGCTATTTTCAAAGTACACCACCCACACCATTTACACATGTTCCTTCAGTAGTGGTTAGAATCATGAAAACATATCAAAACAGCTTGAAGACTAAACCAAGGGTTATTTTACATTTAACAGTAGCGTGGTTCATTTGCTGGGTATATTGTTCTCAATAGCCTGTAAGCCACCTTCAGCAGCCTTGGGCTATATTTTTCTTTGATATATAGTGCCTTTGGAAAGTATTCAGACCCCTTGACTTTTTCCACATTTTGTTACGTTACAACCTTATTCTAAAATTGATTCAATAGTTGTTTTCCCTCAATCTACACACAATACCCCATAATGACAAAGCAAAAACTATTCTAAACATTTTTGATAATAATTTTAAATAATGAAATATCACATTTGCATAAGTATATATGACCCTTTACTCAGTACTTTGTTGAAGCACCTTTGGCAGCGATTACAACAGTGCGTCTCCTTGGGTATGACGCTGCAAGCTTGGCACACCTGTACTTGGAGAGTTTCTCCCATTCTCCTCTGCAGACCATCTCAAGCTCTGTCAGGTTGAATGGGGAGCTTTGCTGCACAGCTATTTTCAGGTCTCTGCAGAGACTCGAAATTGAACTCAGGTACATCCTTTTTCATTGATCATCCTTGAGATGTTTCTACAACTTGATTGGAGTCCACCTGTGGTAAATTCAATTCATTGGACATGATTTGAAAAGGCACACACCTGTCTATATAAGGTCCCACAGTTGACAGTGCATGTCAGAGCAAAAACCAAGCCATGAGGTCGAAGGAATTGTCCGTAAAGCTCAGAGACAGGATTGTTTTGAGGCGCAGATGTGTGGAAGGGTACCAAAAAATGTCTGCAGCATTGAAGGTCCCCAAGAACACAGTGGCATTCATGATTCTTAAATGGAAGAAGTTTGAAACTAAACACTATTCCTAGAACTGGCCACCCAGCCAAACTGAGTAATCAGAGGAGAAGGGCCTTGGTCAGGGAGTTGACCAAGAACCCGATAGTCACTCTGACAGAGCTCTAGAGTTCCTCTGTGGAGATGTGAGAACTTTCCAAAAGGACAACCATCTCTGCAGCACTCCACCAATCAGGCCTTTACGGTAAAATGGCCAGATGGAAGCCACTCCACAATAAAAGGCACAAGGCACTACTTGGAGTTTGCCAAAAGGTACCTAAACGACTCTTAGACCATGAGAAACACGATTCTCTGGACTGATGAAACCAAGGTTGAATTCTTTGACTTGAATGCCAAGCGTCACGTCTGGAGGAAACCTGGGACCATCCCT
Source organism: Oncorhynchus mykiss (assembly GCF_057628025.1). NCBI lineage: Eukaryota > Metazoa > Chordata > Actinopteri > Salmoniformes > Salmonidae > Oncorhynchus > Oncorhynchus mykiss. The sequence continues at coordinate 10,484,140 of NC_143048.1, forward strand.
ACGGTGAAGCATGTTGGCTGCATCATCATTCTGTGGGGATGTTTTTCAGCAGCAGCGACTCGGAGACTAGTCAGGATTGAGGGAAAGATGAGCAGAGCAAAGTACAGAGAGAACCTTGATGAAAACCTGCTCCAGAGTGCTCAGGACCTCAGATTGGGGCAAAGGTTCACCTTCCAACAGGACAACAACCCTAAGCACACAGTCAAGACAACGCAGGAATGGCTTTAGGACAAGTCTCTGAATGTCCTTGAGTAGCCCAGCCAGAGCCCGGACTTGAACCTGATCGAACATATTTGTAGGGACCTGAAAATACCTGTGCAGCAACGCTCCCCATCAAACCTGACAGAGCTTGAGAGGATATGCAGAGAAGAATGGGAGAAACTCCATAAATACATGTGTGCCAAGCTTGTAGTATCATACTCAAGAAGACTTGAGGCTGTAATCACTGCCAAAGGTGCTTCAACAAAGTACTGAGTAAAGGGTCTGAATACTCATGTATTTGTGATATATATATATATAATATATATATATTTTTTTTACAAAAAACGTTTTTTGCTTTGTCATTATGGGGTATTCTGTGTAGATGAGGGAAAAAACAATTTAAGCAATTTTAGAATAAGACTAACGTAACAAAATGTGGATAAAGTCAAGGGGTCTGAATACTTTCCAAATGCACTGTACATGAAATAAATATAAGGGCCGATCATTGCATAGCTGACTGCATGTATTTTTCTTCTGACTCATAATCACTTCCTGTTAAAGCCTGATTGGACAGTGTTCTGAGGCAGGCTGCCGGCTCGGAACAGATGGTGATGAGATACCACTGGCCATTGGAGCATTATGGAACTCGCTTTACTTGTTTGTTCGTCATAAATAAAGAAGAGCTTCATAGACAACACTGCCATAAGGTACACCTTGAGTGTTCTTCAGTTCTGACTACACATGAGTCATTACATTAATAAAACAGCAGTAGCCTAGGCTATAGGTCATTCTAATTTTAGCATATCCCTCCACCTCTGTGTCATTAAAATAAATGTTACTTTTAAAGATGCACTCTCAAACTTTTGTATAATTTCAGCCACTAGTTTTGAAAGTGGGGCTCAGGAGCCAAAACGCGTCAAAGTTTTTCGTGTACTAATTCATCTAATTGTGTACTATGTCATCCATTTTGTGTTTAGATACAAATTCAGCAATTTGTATGATACCATAAGATATTTGCAATCGCGATATTCCAACGAATCAAATTCGTGCAAGTATGAGTCTATGTAGTATGTAAATATGTATGCTAATGATAAAGGTTTCCTGGGGTTCAAACTTGCATTAGTCACTAGCAGAATACAATCTCCAATACTCCTCAGGTTTCTTTTATCTTCTTTTTCCATGCGGAGTAGTCGAACAGTAAAAGCTGACGTTCTAATAGAGAATCTGACCAGCAGTTGTTAATTCCAGCCCCTGGTCTAAATAAGGCTTACACTTGTGTGTTTCTGGGAAAGTGAGGACCAAATGACAGTTAATATGGATGGGTGTGATTTATAACATTCCCAATACAAAGATGTATGCACTCCTACTGTAAGTCACTCTGGATAAGAGTGTCTGCTAAATGACTCAAATGTCAAAATCTAAAGTAGACAATATTGGTTTTGTACAAGTCCTTGACATTGCATGTCAGACGCCTCCAAACAAACCAGTAACATTCCCAGAACATTATCAAAGCTTCCCATTAGGTTCTAGTTAAAGTTTTATCTAACATTAAGATGATACCATCCCCAAAACATGTTTTTGATAACAAATATATATATTTTTTGAAAATGTTTGCAAATTAAATATCCTTGAAATGTTCACCTAAAGTTCACTAAAATGTTGCCCACAACATCTGTAACAACCACCTGTCACGCCCTGACCATAGAGAGCCCTTGTTTCTCTATGGTGTAGTAGGTCAGGGCGTGACTAGGGGGTGTTCTAGTTTATAATTTCTACGTTGTGTTCTAGTTTATATTTTCTATGTTGGCGTTTTGTATGATTCCCAATTAGAGGCAGCTGGTAATCGTTGTCTCTAATTGGGGATCATATTTAAGTCGCTATTTTTCCCACCTGTGTTTATGGGATATTGTTTTGTGTTTGTGCATGTCCGTAGTCACGTTTAGTTGTTCGTTTATTGATATGTTTTGTTTTGTTGAAGCTTCTCTTTGAATTAAATATGTGGAACTCAACATCCGCTGCGCCTTGGTCCCGTTCTTACGGCAGCCGTGACACCACCACAGATCATTCCCCAAACATTCTCATTAGGTTTCCAGGTAACGTAATAACACAATGTATCTGTCATGTTTTTAGAACGTACTGCCGCAACAAAATGGCAGAGCAATCTAAATGGTTCTGAGAAAACATTACGGGAACATTCTGATAAGGTTGATGGAGATGTCATTAAAAACATGCATAACCACAAGCAGGGAATATTCCCACAATGCTCTCATAAAAATATACCGTGACGTTATGACGACAACGTTCCCCAAACATTCTTCAGCAATCATGTCAGGATTCAATTAAATTGGTTCTGAGAAAACGTTACTGGAAAGTTCCGCTAACGTTAAGATACTCCTTAGGTTGCCGGGGGGGGGGGGGGGGGGGGGGTGTAATAACACAATGTTCGGGTAATGTTCTTGGAACATACTGCCACAACAAAGTGTGGGTGCAATAGAAGAACAAGACTATTCCTACAATGGTCTCATACAGTTAAGTGTGTGACATTATGACCTGATGGTTCTAATAACATTCCCTGGACATACTTCAGCAATAAAACGTTGGAGCTATTGTTGATGGAGATATTACCACTAACAACAAGAATAAGAATAAACAAGAAACGTTCCTGCAAGACTCTTATAAAGGCATTCTGTAAGGTTATGACATGATCATCCCAGAATTGTTCTAAAAACACACTTTAACGATAGTACAAGTAGTTCCCGAAATGTTCTGCTAATATTGATGTGTAATCTAACATTACTATGTTCGAAAACAAATGGCATTTCAATCTTCTTACGTCATTATATTTTATTAGGGTATTGTCCAAACATACAGTAGCTACAGCTTTTTAAAAGAATGGTAATCAAGTAGATTTGAAGCTGCCATTTTCAAACCCTGCAGGCTACTTAGTCTGCTGTGTCACCAAGACCCTGATGTTTCTAGTGGATTTCCCTTTGTACTGAAATTGTAAAATTATTATTCAAACTATGGCTATATGTCTTAGTACATATGCAGGATTCAGCTAATGAAATCAGTGCTTTAGGACTTTCTCTTAGGCTGTTGTGTCGTTGTCTGCTCTGGCCCATCAGACCATGTGGTTCATTGTCCCTAGATGGGTTTGAGACAGATAGAAACAGTGAGCCTGCCAGCCAGCCTGGCATTTAGCACACTATTATCCACCCACCCAACCACCCACGCACAGTCAAAACCATGTAGCTTGTCCATTGTTGACAGGCAGTAGTGTCGTGCAGTTTTGCGGGTCCTCACAAAAAGTCCAAACATTTTGCAGTTTTATAAACATCTCATGCTATTTTACATAATTTGTAATGAGGCTGAGAGAAAATGTTTCCTGCTATTCTACACATTTTGTAATTTTGCAATGGCGCCGGGAGGTTACCAAGGCAGAGAATTCCTGAACATTTAAAAAATCTTTATTTTTTATTTGTTTTTTGTTTGAATCTTTTTATTTTAGGTTTTGAATAGCTAAATGCGTATAAATTAAGCCTAGGTTACATCTACTTGTTTCGTGCACCTGGAATTTGATGGCATTTGATGGCTCTTTGAACATTCTGTAGCTAGCTAACAATGCTAGCAAGTTAGCTATCTAGTTACCTAGTGTGTTTTGATTTGAATACACCACCTTATTTTCTGGTTGTTTCTAAGGTCTCCTGACCCCTGAGGACTCCAATGGATGGCCAGCTGGCAGTGATAATTCCATTGCTTAGTCTGAGGATTCCTCCAAAGTTTTCTCCGGACTGTCGTCATTGAATGAGAGGGAACTTAACAACGAACTTCATCTCATACAAGGCAGTCAGACGGCAGGGATGGCGAGGCGCTTTTGAGACGCCTTGAATGGAGAATGAACTGTGCTGCCTGCCTGCCACCGAAGTACCTGCTCATCTTTCCCTGTTGACAAACCCCTCCCTCTGTTCCTGCTATGTGGAACCCATCTGTTGGAGGTTTGAAACACCCAAAACGTTCAACTCTAGCTGACAATAGTCCAGACTTAAAATATATATGTAGCTACATAACAGAGAGTATGTGCTACTTGTTTATTTTTTATTTTCAAGCGCTTTGAGAATCATTCTGTAGTTAAATAAATTATTATAAATTATTATTATAAGGTTGAGAGAACAATCCATTATTTTGTTCGGTGTCGGCGTTGAGCCCATACACTTCTATGTACAGAGGATCTCAGAGGGCAACAGAACAGTCTACTGGATCCTTTAAAGGGCAATGAATGTCATTGATTGGGTAATGGGGGGGAGCAAAGTTTAGATTGATTGAATTGAACTATGAGAGCTTAAAAGCAGATGACTATCTGTGGGTGTTTGTGGACAGAGCCTCTCAATGTGTACTTTGTTCATCTGCCAATAACAACAAAGCCTTTATTTGCTGTGTGGTCTGACCGGACACTCTACAGGGAAACACTGGGATGTTTACATGTTTGTTGAACTTTTACTCATTGCTGTCTATTCAGAAATGTGTGTGTGAATGACTTTGTGTGTGTGCGTGTGTGGGTTCACGGAAGCGTGTGGGTGTTTCCAGTCTGATGCACACAGTATATACAGTGCATTCGGGAAGGTATTCAGACCACTTGACTTTTTCCACATGTTGTTATGTTACAGCCTTATTCTAAAATGTATTAAATCATTTTGCCCCTCATCAGTCTACAAACAATACCCCATAATGACATCTTTTTAAATAATTTTTGAAAATGTATATAACCCCAAAAAACAATAGCACATATAAGTAAGTATTCAGGCCCTTTACTCTGTACTTTGTTGAAGCACCTTTGGCAGCGATTACAGCCTCAAGTCTTTTTGGGTATGACCCTACGAGCTTGGCACATCAGTATTTGTGGAGTTTCTCTCAAGCTCTGTCAGGTTGGATGGGGAGCGTCGCTGCACAACTATTTTGAGGTCTCTGCAGAGATGTTTGATCGGATTCAAGTCCGGGCTCTGGCTGGGCCACTGAAGGACATTCAGAGACTTCAGAGTCACGAAGCCACTCCTGCCTTGTCTTGTCTGTGTGCTTAGGGTTGTTATCCTGGTGGAAGGTGAACCTTCACCACAGTCTGAGGTCCTGAGCACTCTGGAGCAGGTTTTCATCAAGCATCTCTCTGTACTTTGCTCCGCTCATCTTTCCCTCGATCCTGACTAGTCTCCAAGTCCCTGCCACTGAAAAACATCCACACAGCATGATGCTACCATCACCATGCTTCACCGTAGGGATGGTGCCAGGTTTCCTCCAGATGTGATGCTTGGCATTCAGGCTAAAGAGCTCAATCTTGGTTTTATCAGACCAGAGAATCTTGTTTCTAATGGTCTGAGAGTACTTTAGGTGCCTTTTGGCAAACTCCAAACAGGCTGTCATGTGCCTTTTACTGTGGAGTGGCTTCCGTCTGGCCACTCTACCATAAAGACCTGATTGGTGGAGGGCTGCAGAGATGGTTGTCCTTCAGGGAAGATTATCACATCTCCACAGAGGAACTCTAAAGCTCTGTCAGAGTGACCATCAGGTTCTTGGTCACCTCCCTGACCAAGGCCATTCTCCTCCGATTGCTAAATTTGGCAAGGCTGACAGCTCTAGGAAGACTCTTGGTGGTTCCAAACTTCTTTGAATAAGGCTGTAACATAGCAAAATGTGGAAAAAGTCAAGGGGTCTGAATACTTTCCGAATGGCCTGTACTTTCTCTCTCTCTTTCCAATAGGGGGACAGAAAGAGGCTTGGGAATAGGTCTGTAGATTAAAGGTAGTTTCCATGTATTGGCTCCTCTGTGCCATAGTCCAGTTGCATTTGCTTGTTGTAACATGTTCCAGCTGAAATTGAAACCACATTCATGTTTTTGGTGGAGGTCCCTCTTTAAAACCCGTTCCTGCAGTCAAATTACCTTGTGGCCTCAGGTGAAATATTATTCATATTTTTCATAATTTCATAATTAACAAATCTTATTATTTTAAACCTGCCGAAAATCTGGTGTTTCTATGTCAAACGGTTTAGTCTTCTGTGATGTAATATTTGGATGCAAACTCAAAACGGAATACATTTCAACTCCATATCTGACATGGTACCATGTGTCTTCTTTTTTTAAGCCCATAACCATGTGTGTTAGGTGTTTACTTTTGTTTAAGACTACCAAGAAACATTCTGTGTGACACTGATTTAGCCCACTGCAGTAAAATGTTAGTTACTTAAGCATTAGAGGAATCCTGTATGATAAAATGGTTGTTTCTTTTCCAGTCTTGTTATCAAGCATCCATCCAGAGAGCACCCCAGGAGATAAGACTGAGTAACTCTGACAGCTTACCAACGACGTTCCAGCTCCGACATCTGGAGCCCCAGGCCTGTGTTGCCTGTCTGCACTGAAGCCTGTAGTAATTATGACAGTAATCGTACTAGGCCTTTTAGATGTCGCTATCCTTTTGATCTAATAGGAGAAAAAAGTATACAAATAACATTTTAAATGAGGACAGTGCAATAGTTATATTAATAGATTGTAAACGCTCTGTCTTTAATAGAGTGACGTATGGTTTTAAATTCCTTTCTATGCAGTACTGAAGTTCACCCTAAAGTTCCCATTAAGCTACTCTCTCTCTCGCTCCGTGACTCCTCCTTAGGTGTCCAATCAATGCTGAAATGGTCACATCTCTGAACCCCTCTCTCTCACAGGCTGAAGTACCTTCCACACACCCTACTTACAACCTCTGGACATTAATAACAAGTGGGAAATGCTGGCGTGCAATCCTGGAGAAAGCTTTTTGCTGAAGGACAGGACAGCTAGTAAAGAATGGCTAGTGATTGACCTTACTTCGCCATCTGGTGCCAAGCCTCCACTGTATTTTTTATTTTATTTTACCTTTATTTAACTAGGCAAGTCAGTTAAGAACAAATTCTTATTTTCAATGACGGCCTAGGAACAGCCTTGTTCAGGGGCAGAACGACAGATTTTTACCTTGTCAGCTCAGGGATTCGATCTTACCAGTCCAACGCTCTAACCACTAGGCTACCTGCCTGACATTCATCTCCAAAGGGTTGAACCTTGTTGGTGAGTGGTTTTTAAATTGAATACATCTTCCATCTTCATCACCGCTAAGAATAATATAGCTGGCATTATACTGAATATAATGCACCTGCTTCATATACATCCTAAGGGACATCTTTTAGCACGCCACCATCCATTTATCTGGAGGGTTTGGCATGTGGGCTTGGCCAGGACAGTGCCTTCAAAAAGGGATTGGCTGAGGAACACTTTTTTTACACCCCTCCTCCCCTTCCCCTGCTCGCGCTTGCTTTTGAATGATGTGTTTAAATGCAACCTCTGAAAGTGAAAAGAGCCTGTCCTCCCCCCATCATCACTGAGAAAAGATTCCTTAGGGACTCTGGCCCTTTTTTAAACCAATCCAGCAGCATTATTACATAAGTAGCAAAAGCACTAAACTGGCACATTCAAGAGTCATTCCTCTCCTTATTAATCACCCCCCTAATTCCAATCACATGAAATGGGGGCTTAAACCGGGGGTGAGTTAGTTTGACAAAACGGGTAGTTGGTTTGAGAGCCAAACTTGCATAAGCTCACTTACTAAGCAAGGATATTTCTCTGGTACATTTAACGACAATGGTACGTTTTGTGGCTCCAGTCCGTGGCCAGTCTGTGGATAACGTCTGGGGACGATCAGCTCAGAGTTCTCTCACAATGATCAAGCAGTTTAAACTAAGTTGTCGTATAAATTGACCAGATTCTGCAGGACTGCGCAAGCTCCTGAAATGCCTCATTATATAAAACATTGTCAATCAACACTGAATAGGCCGTCATAATCATCCACCAATAATCCGATAACACGTCTTAGAGTGGCAAACAAACACTTGAAGAGGTTGACCTAGGACCTCATTCGGATGAAAGGAATACCAGTCGTTATAAAACCATCTTAGAAAACGTTGGAGAAAATAGAAGGTTGCTGTCAATTTGTTTTAACCCTAGTTTCAAGGATGGTTGAAATGTGGTACCTGAGAACCAAAAATCGATCCAACCGCTATGTTTGTTTATAAACTGACTAGGGATATAACACTTTTGCAGGTATAAGACAGTAAGTTATGGACTGGTATTGTTCACAAAAAACTAAAACTCCTTGTCCTTATTATGTCTGTGCCTTGCTCTACATAATAATCCAGGATACGTGACAGACTGGTGAAGGGTCTGTGCAATGTGAAGCGGTCTATATCCAGCCCAGTAAGCATGACCCTGGATGATGGGGGTATTTTGGCAGCCTGTTTGTGCTCTTGAAGCTCATGAGGCTTACAGCAATCAAGGCTTGGCTCACGTCCATCTCAGCCACAGATATGATGCAATGTCATGGATTGTTGCAATGGACACTTTCCATTCCTTTTTTCACAGGTTATCCACTGTTTATTCACCTACCCCTTTTAATGGCTTGGATAACCTTTACACTGTTTTTTTCATTCATCAATGGTAATATGTCAGCTGTGAAAGGGTATTATAACAATACATTTTTCCCCCCCGAGTGTGATGTGGAATATTTAGCTTATTGAAAAGACTACTGTTTCTTTTAGCACTCTTCACGTAACATTAATGTTGAATCTATACAGGTACTTATTGTATACTGTATCATCTTTTTATTACCCCTTGTATGCTTGCCATATTCATCCTTTAAGTAATGGTTACACAGGGCTTTATTGCATTTTAATGTCACATTGTTAATGTTTGATTGTTCAACAGTTTAATAAAGCGTCGTTCCCCCACCAGAAATATCCCATATTTTGTATATTTCTGTCTTTCCACTCTTGCTTGGACTGCAGTGATTAAATGGTACATTTGACAGATATCAAAGCCTTATCATCTCCATCCGTTTCTCTGTCTCTTCTTCTTTCTCTCTCTCATCTTCTGAGAGACATTCTGAGTGATATGGATCAGATTGGAAATCCTTTGCATTTCGGTTATCAAATGAAGAGTACATAGCATTAGCACCTTGGTGAGATGAGACATTTATATGGATGACATCATTTTTTTGCTTGTTGTAAGCCTAGAGAGGTCATACTCCATCTCCTTCTCATGTAGCCAATCACGATCATCATTGAACAGCAAAGCACTCCAGACTGCAGAGAAAGAGCTTTTTTGCATTTTTGTTGAATGGTTTGTTTCTTGGAATAAATCATTTCTTATGGTTTTTATATTGCATTACTTAGTAATGGAATTGCTGCCATACTGTAATTGTTGGCCAGCCCAACAAACCACAGTACATCTAAAAACCATGTACATACTTATATTTGCCTAAGCTGTCACTTGTCAAGAACACGTGATTTAAGATATTAATGACCAATATTATTGACCAACTACTTTTAACTGGACATTTCTTCACAGACCACTAGTTGACAAAGATTTCACATCCACCCATACTAAGTCTATAGAAATTTGATTATTCGACCTACTGTGCCTGTGAGAAATTTGTTTGTCAAAACTGGTTGATGTTGCTTCGAACATAACACATGCAGTATATTTATCCAGCCATGTCTATCACAGATCTGCATGCATCTTGTCGCAGCTCTGTTTAGCGCTATTGCTGTCTTTGCACTTTCTTCAGTGATAATCTTGTGGTCATCTCTTTGGTTTTTATTGGCACAGTGTGTAGAAATGTTAATAGAGTGAGTCAGAGTCTTTGGTGAACTGTGCCAAGCACCTGTCTCTGAACTCAATGTTGTGAAATGGTTATCCACGTGGAATGTTTCAGACCAAGTGAACCCTTAAAAATTAGAGGCTGTCATAAGTCAGCAGGATAAAATATACCACACCTCTCATAGCCCTAAGTCTAAAGAAGGATTAGACTGAAATCTATGAAACTGGGCTCTGGATTCTTAAGGATTAAACAGGACAATGGCAAGATGACATTGAGAGAGGAGGACATCAGTTCTGTATGTTAATCCATGATAACAATGACAGAAAAATCAGATTATCTCGAGGGACAATTATGGCGGAACAACATTATTGTGGGCGGAATTGCAGAATTTCTAAATGAGACCTGGACGGAGTCTGAGGACAAAGTGAGGGAAATAATCCCAGAGAAACAGAAGATGGATCACAGGACTGGAAAACCCACCACCGGTCCAGATGACAGGCCCGATAGTGTTAAAGTTCGAGGTTCAAGGACAAGGTAGCTGTTCTGGAAATAGCCAAGAACTTGAGAGGAATGTATATCTTCTATCCTGAAGCTGTGCGCCAGAAGAAGAAAGAACTTATCCCAGTAGTGAAAGCTGCCAGAGTGTGTGATGACATTGCTTACATCCGCTATGAGATTCTCATTGTCCACCCACCCTCCCAAAAGCTTGGGAAGGATGAGAGAGCCAAGCTTATTGGTTCGTAGCTTCAACACCCCAGCAGCATGCAAACCACACACACACACACACACACACAACTGATTATGGACTGCTGATTGTTTTGTTTTTTCTCTTGCTTTGTTTGCTCTTTTCCATAATGTCTACCTCTGATAAGCTACCCAGGAAAGGGCTGAAAATAGCCTATATGATAATAAGAAGATTGTGCGAGCTGTACTGTTAGATTTCAGTGCAGCTTTTGATATTATTGACCATAACCTGTTATTGAGAAAATGAATGAGTTATGGCTTGTCAACCTCTGCCATATCGTGGATTCAGAGCTATCTATCTAATAGAACTCAGAGGGTTTTCTATAATAGAAGCTTCTCTATTGTCAAACATGTAAAGTGTGGTGTACCACAGGGTAGCTCTCTAGGCCCCCTAATCTTTTCCATTTTTACCAATGACCTTTCACTGGCATTAAACAAAGCATTTGTGTCCATGTATGCTAGTGATTCAACCATATACGGACTAACAACCACAGCTAATGAAGTCACTGAAACTCTTAACAAAGAGGTGCAGTCAGTTTTGGAATGGGTGGCCTCTTTGGGCTAGGAGGCAGTATTTTGACGTCCGGATGAAATGTGTGCCCAAAGTAAACTGCCTGTTACTCAGGCCCAGAAGCTAGGATATGCATATAATTGGTATATTTGGATAGGAAATACTCTAAAGTTTCTCAAAGTGTTACAATAATGTATGTGAGTATAACAGAACTGATACGGCAGGCAAAACCCAGAGGACAAACCATAAAAAAAACATTTTTTCAGCCTACCACTGTTTCCAATGGCTATCATGTTTATTATGAGGCGAAATTCTCCCAGATTGCAGTTCCTAGGGCTTCCACTAGATGTCAACAGTCTTTAGAAAGAGTTTCAGGCTTGTTTTTGGAAAAGCTAGAATTTGTAGTTTTTCTAAGTGGCTCCCATTTTGGCTCTAGTGTTTTCATGCGTGTGGATTTGAGCGTGTTCTTTGTAGTTCATCTCCAGGAAAGACAATAACGATTTTCCGTCTGAAATTGTATCATTTATTTACGTATTAGGGTACCTGAGTTTGATTATAAACGTTGTTTGACTTGTTTAGAGAAGTTTATTGGTAACGTTTGGGATTAATTTTGTATGCATTTTGAAGGAGGGAAACCGGTGGATTATTGAATGAAGCGCGCCAGCTAAACTGAGTTTTTGGGGATATAAAGAAGGAATTTATCGAACAAAAGTAACATTTGTGGCGTAGCTGGGACCTTTTGGAGTGCCAACAGAAGAAGATCAAAGGTAAGGCATTTATTATATCGCTATTTCTGACTTTTGTGGCGCACCTGCCTGGTTGAAAAATGTTTTTCATGCTTTTGTATGCGAAGCTTTGCCCTCAGATAATCGCATGGTGTGCCTTTTTGAAATCTGACACAGGGGCTGGATTAACAAGAAGTTAAGCTTTATTTTGCTGTATGACACTTGTATTTTCATGAATGTTAAATATTTATATTTCTGTACTTTGAATTTCACGCTCTGCAATTGATGTTGTAGAGGTGGGTCGCTAGCACCATGTTAATAAACTGGTCCTGAACATCTTTAGGAGACTAGTACCTTAGATTGTAAACTGTCATGGTCAGAACATATAGATTCAATAGCTATAAAGATGGGGAGAGGTCTGTCCGTCATAAAGACATGCTCTGTTTTTTTGACGCCACACTCCACAAATCAAGTCCTGCAGGCTCTAGTTGTATCTTATCTTGACTATTGTCCAGTCATATGGTCAAGTGCTGCAAAGAAAGACCTAGTTAACCTCTTAATTTTGGCCTAAAATGACATACCCAAATCTAACTGCCTGTAGCTCAGGCATGACCTAAAGCAAGGATATGCATATTCTTGATACCATTTGAAAGGAAACACTTTGAAGTTTGTGGAAATGTGAAATTAATGTATGAGAATATAAGACATTAGATCTGGTAAAAGATTTTGGCCAGCAGTGTACATGCAAAGTGTTAGACTGATCCAATGAATCACTGCATTTCTGTTCAAAATGTTGTATCAAGACTGTCCAAATGTGCCTAATTTGTTTATTAATAACTTTAAGTTCATAACTGTGCACAGTCCTCAAACAATAGTATGTGCACTCTCCACAAACATGGTATTCTTTCAATGTAATACCTACTGTAAATTGGACAGTGCAGTAAGATTAACAAGAATTTAAGATTCCTACCAATATCAGATACGTCAATGTCCTGGGAAAAGTTCTTGTTACTTACAACCTCATACTAATCGCATTAGCCTACATTAGCTCAACCCGTCCAGCGGAGGATGCCATTATGTGAGCCATGACCAACCTTTCAAAGCACTTCATGGCTACTTACGTGAGTGCTACGGGTCGGTAGTCATTTAGGCAGGTTACCTTGGTGTTCTTGAGCACTGGGACTATGGTGTTCTGCTTGAAACATACAGGCATTACAGACTCGGTCAGGGACAGGTTGAACATTTCAGTGAAGACACTTGCCAGTTGGTCAGCGCATGCTTGGAGTACACGTCCTGCTAATCTATCTGGCCCTGCGGCTTTGTGAATGTTGACCTGTTTAAAGGGATTACTAACATCGGCTACGGCGAGCGTGATCACACAGTCGTCTGGAACAGCTGGTGCTCTCATGCATGCTTCAGTGTTACTTGCCTCAAAGCCCACATATAATTGATTTAGCTCATCTGGTAGGCTTGTGTCACCGGGAAGCTCGCGGCTGGGCTTCCCTTTGTAGTCTGTAATAGTTTGCAAGCCTTGCCACATCCGACGAGCGTCGGATCCGGTGTAGTAGGATTCAATTTAAGTCCTGTATTTACGCTTTGCCTGTTTGAAGGTTCGATTGAGGGCATAATGGGATTTCTAGAGTCCCGCTCCGTGAAAGCGGCAGCTCTACCCTTTAGCTCAGAGTGGATGTTACCTGTTATCAATGGCTTCTGAATGGGATATGTACGTACGGTCACTGTGGAAACAACGTCATCAATGCACTTATTGATTAAGTCAGATTTGCCAAATGGAGAGCGAGGGAGAGCTTTGTACACGTCTCTGTGTGTGGAGTAAAGGTGGTCTAGAGTTTTTTCCCTCTTGTAACATTCTGGTAGAAATTAGGTAAAATGAATTTATGTTTCCCTGCTTTAACGTCCCTGGCAACAGTTTTTAATGTCCCGATGGTAGGATAGTCTTGAACTGAGATCATCCAGTTTATTCTCCAGTGATTGCACGTTGGCCAATAGGACAAATGGTAGAGGCGGGTTACCCACTCGCTGACGAATTCTGACAAGGTACCCAGACCTATGTCCCCTGTATCAGCGTCTTCTCTTCGTTTGAATGACAGGGATTTGGGCCTGGTCGGTATCTGGTGTAAATCCTTCCCGTCCGCCTCGTTAAAGAAAACAATCTTCATCCAGTTCTGATATCCAGAAGCTCTTTTCGGTCATAAGAGACAGTGGCAGAAACATTATGTACAAAATAAGTTACAAACAATGCGAAAAAACACACAAAATGGCAGAATTGGTTAGGAGCCCATAAAATGGCAGCCATCTCCTCCGGCGCCTATCTGTGTATGTACTGACATGTACTGTATGTGTAACTGATAGATGCACAAACACGCACACTACATGTACATTTTTCTTTATTTTTCAGACCCCAGTAACACTAGCTGTCACCATTGTTGTCAGCTAATGGGGATTGTGATTTCAAAAGTGTATATACTGTAAAATGTTATTTTTTCCTCATACTCAAACGGCCTACTATGTAGGATGCAAGTATGGGTATTCGGACACGACCAGTGGCTTTGGTTTACCAATCTGGAATGTCATCAGTGCAGAACCCTTTGGACTAGATAGATGAATTTCCTGGATTTAGTCCTTATGTTTGTTCTTTCTCTATGTGTGTTACTTTTCCCAGTGGGATTTCCATGTGTATGTTTTATTGTTGTCTTAAACACTGTTGTTGGATAAATCCAACAAGTTGATCTGATCTGTTTCCCCAGTTTATTTATCCCTGTGTTTCCTGTCTCTCTGTACAGTTCATCTTGTTCTGTTTCAAGTCAACCAGTGTGTTTTTCCTGTGCTTTTTTTGTGTTTTTCCTGTGCTCCTGCTTTTGCTAGTCCTCCCAGTTTTGACCCTTTCCTGTTTTCTGAACTCTGTACCCTCCTGCCTGACCAGTCTGCCTGCTTGCCCTGACCTCGAGCCTGCCTGCCACTGTCGTGTCTTTACTGTCATTAAATTGAAGACTTAGTTTTTAATCAAAGATTCCTGTAATTAGTATTACGCGATTAAACTGAATAATCATGTAACTGTAATTAACTAGGAAGTCGGTGCACCAATGAAAGTATTCAGATTACAAAGTTATAATTTCCCAAAATAACCTTTGATATTTTCATATCTGATCAATAGTCTTCTGATTAATGATTAATTTATTTTACCTCACATTAGTCTCATTCCAAGCGTCGTAAATTGTTGGTTATCTGCAAGAACCCAGTCTTCACTGAGTCATCCATGCATCAATTGTCTTAAATCATTTATTTATTACTAACTAAGTAACTCACAGAAATGCATAAAACAAACAAACATGGTAAATGTGGTTACATGAAATGATAGGAAAATGTGCCCTAGTGGGCTGAACCGGCATGGCGGCTTGTTAGACAAAGGAGAAGTGGGGGTCGACTAAGAAGTCACTACAGAGTTAATTATAACAATTGAAATGCTAATCCTTTACACATGAACGCTCACTCATTTGGGAACAATTGCAATGAATGAATGAATGAATGAATGAATGAATGAATGAATGAATGAATATATATATATATATATATATATATATATATATATATATATATATATATTTACGCTCAGTGTGTCATCTTGATCGCTGGTGAAAAATCTTTCTTTTGTGGAATTGTCCATCTCTCTCCCTCTCTCTCTCTCTGTCTTGGTTAGAGGGGATAGTTCAAAAAGACATTCGTTATATGTTTCGGCGGTTGTCGTTCTTCGCGTTCAATGATGCCGAATTCCTAGCTGCAGACTAGTAATTAATATCAAAGACTTGTTCTTATTCTTATTTAATATATACAGTGCCTTGCGAAAGTATTCGGCCCCCTTGAACTTTGCAACCTTTTGCCATATTTCAGGCTTCAAACATAAAGATATAAAACTGTATTTTTTTGTGAAGAATCAACAACAAGTGGGACACAATCATGAAGGGGAACGACATTTATTGGATATTTCAAACTTTTTTAACAAATAAAAAACTGAAAAATTGGGCGTGCAAAATTATTCAGCCCCTTACGTTAATACTTTGTAGCGCCACCTTTTGCTGCGATTACAGCTGTAAGTCGCTTGGGGTATGTCTCTATCAGTTTTGCACATCGAGAGACTGAAATGTTTTCCCATTCCTCCTTGCAAAACAGCTCGAGCTCAGTGAGGTTGGATGGAGAGCATTTGTGAACAGCAGTTTTCAGTTCTTTCCACAGATTCTCGATTGGATTCAGGTCTGGACTTTGACTTGGCCATTCTAACACCTGGATATGTTTATTTTTTAACCATTCCATTGTAGATTTTGCTTTATGTTTTGGATCATTGTCTTGTTGGAAGACAAATCTCCGTCCCAGTCTCAGGTCTTTTGCAGACTCCATCAGGTTTTCTTCCAGAATGGTCCTGTATTTGGCTCCATCCATCTTCCCATCAATTTTAACCATCTTCCCTGTCCCTGCTGAAGAAAAGCAGGCCCAAACCATGATGCTGCCACCACCATGTTTGACAGTGGGGATGGTGTGTTCAGGGTGATGAGCTGTGTTGCTTTTACGCCAAACATAACGTTTTGCATTGTTGCCAAAAAGTTCCATTTTGGTTTCATCTGCCCAGAGCACCTTCTTCCACATGTTTGGTGTGTCTCCCAGGTTGCTTGTGGCAAACTTTAAACAACACTTTTTATGGATATCTTTAAGAATTGGCTTTCTTCTTGCCACTCTTTCATAAAGGCCAGATTTGTGCAATATACGACTGATTGTTGTCTTATGGACAGAGTCTCCCACCTCAGCTGTAGATCTCTGCAGTTCATCCAGAGTGATCATGGGCCTCTAGGCTGCATCTCTGATCAGTCTTCTCCTTGTATGAGCTGAAAGTTTAGAGGGACTGCCAGGTCTTGGTAGAATTGCAGTGGTCTGATACTCCTTCCATTTCAATATAATCGCTTGCACAGTGCTCCTTGGGATGTTTAAAGCTTGGGAAATATTTTTGTATCCAAATCCGGCTTTAAACTTCTTCACAACAGTATCTCGGACCTGCCTGGTGTGTTCCTTGTTCTTCATGATGCTCTCTGCGCTTTTAACGGACCTCTGAGACTATCACAGTGCAGGTGCATTTATACGGAGACTTGATTACACACAGGTGGATTGTATTTATCATCATTAGTCATTTAGGTCAACATTGGATCATTCAGAGATCCTCACTGAACTTCTGGAGAGAGTTTGCTTCACTGAAAGTAAAGGGGCTGAATAATTTTGCACGTCCAATTTTTCAGTTTTTGATTTGTTAAAAAAGTTTGAAATATCCAATAAATGTCGTTCCACTTCATGATTGTGTCCCACTTGTTGTTGATTCTTCACAAACAAATACATTTTTAATCTTTATGTTTGAAGCCTGAAATGTGGCAAAAGGTCGCAAAGTTCAAGGGGGCCGAATACTTTCGCAAGGCACTGTATATGTGTCGTCTTGATTGCTGGTGAAAAGTCTTTATTTTGTAGAATTGTCCGTCTCGCTCCCTCTCTGTCTTGGTTAGAGGGGTTAGTTCAAAGTGACATTTGTTATAGAATGGATGTTTCGGCAGTTGTCGTTCGTCACGTTCAATGATACCGAATTCCAGCTGCAGACTAGTAATTCATATCAAAGACTTGTTCTCATTCTGTCGGTATCGATAGTCTAAGAGTTTAACGACAAGGTATGGTTAAAAGATTCTGCAACCTTTAGTCATCTCGTAATTGAGGTAAGCTCGGTCTAGTGATAATTTTTCAAAGTTGGGTTTTATTCGGAATGGCAGAAAAGGGCTGTCCCAGGATGTCTGACCCTAACTGGGCTCAGGGGCGGTCCTCTGATTTAGTTCAAATCCAATTCCCTTTTTGAGTTTTCCTTCATTAAACAGTCCAAAATCACATTGTAAAATTGTGTAAACAGTATCATACTCACTCATTCATCTTAAACAACAATTAGATGTAAACCTTATATCTGAGGCTATTATATAAACAGCGTTATGGTAATGTGGCCACACCGTCTCCCATGAGCTTCCCAAAGTTATGAGAAACAGACCAGTTCGTAGCTGGATTCTTCACCGATCTTTTACACTTTCTCCGGAACATGAAATTTGTTCGTACCTCAAGTTCTGTGAGGTGGAAGGATTTCCTTTGTCTCCATGAAAAACTACTCTCTATAACTGTGTGTCCATGAGGTCTTCTCAGGAATTTACGACCTCTGACCACAGCAGTCTAGTTGAAGGAGGCAGGGAGAGGGGGATATGCTTGCTATACCCAAAGAGGCCAACGTCCTGACACCACTCTGTACCTCCTGTACTCTGATCTGGTTTTGACCTTTTGCCTGTCCACGGCCATTCTCTTGCCTAGCCCTTTCGGGAACTAATAAATATCAAACACCCAAAGCATCTGCCTCCCGTGTCTGCATTTGGGTCTAGCCCTGAGCCCTTGCAGGCACACTTGAAGTGTCAACAAATTTGACGTCCAAATGACATGACACCTTAGACAACTCGTCACATGAACAACTCGTCACATGAACTGGAGAGCCCAATGTGTTGTATTCCTAATATACTGTACACAGCTATAGCTTCTAACATAAAATCATGGACATACCAACACCATCAACAACCAACACCATCAAAAGAACAACCAAATCTTTGTTTCCATTTGCAGGTATTATTTACTGGTGTTTATTTGCTTTATACAGGGTTTCTTCCAGGGGTCGACATGCAAAATGTAAACGGTTCTTTACTCTACAGAGCTTAATCACCATGACACTCAAGATTCAGGGTCTAGGAAGGTGCTACAGTTCAATTTCTTTGAATATGAGGCATGAAGGGTAGACACACATCAGTGCCACTTCATTTGTTTCATGTGTTGTTCCCCCTGCTTACGATGTTTCACTGTTTTACTCTGCTCACTGGTTGGTTCCTATAATGGAAACCTCAGTGAGAGAGAAAGGAAAGGGGATACCAAGTCAGTTGTACAACTGAATGCATTCAACTGAAATGTGCCTTCCACATTTAAGAGGGAGATGCTTTAGTAGTTCTAAGGCTCCAAACTAGAGAGGTACTGTACAGTCTGTGTAATTGGAGTAGAATTGGTTTGTCTGAGTTCGACACATGGTTATGATTTTGAACAAACAGCAGAGAGCGATTGTTCTCATGGCTAATTCATAGATTGCGCTTAGTCTGACATTAGGGCTCATGTATGCCCTCATAATGATGCACTACACTGGATTGCCATTCTCATGTTGCAACGAGACTCATTAGAAAAATGCCTCCCCTGCTGTGTTCTTACCCGGGGCGTCAGATAGACACGAGTGACTGTTTGCTAATGAGGTCATTGTCACCATCCATTATGTTTCAGATGGGAACGGTCAGCACTTTAAGAGACCCTGAGAGGAACATTTCCTATCCAATTTCTTTGAATGGATCTGAATCTAGCATATCTAGAGTCTGTATTGAATGTATGGCCCTCAATCTAATTTCAAATTAGGCATAAATGGGAGCTGTTGCTGCTATGTGCCCTTGCACTTTTCTCAGTACCCAAACTCTGCACAGCCAGCAGTGGGAATAATAACAGGAGGCAATTGCCCTACCTTGAAGCGTAATCACTCCTGTACTTCGTTTTGGGGACACTTGAGACAATGACATTGTAGAACCTTGAATAGAGTCAGTGAGGATAAAAAACGACCACGACACAAGCCCCAGATGAGACAAGCACATGTGAAACAGATCAGGGTGTGACACAGACAATTAGTCATGTAGTCTTGTCACAGACAGAACGCACTTTATTCATTAGATATGATAAATAGATATGCCCTGGATGTCTCATGGGCCAGTGGAAGAATCAAGTGGAACATTTCAAAGAAAACACCAGAAGAACCATAACCACACACACAAAAGTTGGTGACCCAGTGACACGTATGATTACTGAGCTGAATATCCCTGTGTGGTGCATGAAAAAATGACTTGGCCAGTGTTAAATCACTGTGCTCTTTATATAGTGTTGACCTATTTTCCCAAGAGGCACTGTTGACGGCAACATCTTAAGCGATGCAGTTGCCTCATTAAGAAAATATTGAAAAGAAAGTGTTACATGTTCATGTTAACGGTTGCTTTTAAAACCTCTGATCAACACAACTATCCTACTGTCTTTTCCTTGAGCATTTCTCCCCTGCAGCAGGGGTCAATGCAGAAAAAGTCAAACAGGGCATTTATTTAAGATTGCAATCAATGACAAATGCCACGTTACCCCGTGCCAGTACTATAGCTATGCTGCTGTATGTGACCACACTCATAACATTTCAGTGAGAATATTTATTTAAATCTTGTGTATTGATACGTGTTTGGCAATTTGGACACACACTTTTGGACGACAGGGTTTGGAAAGCTAGGGGAATAACCATCATTGTGATTTCATAATGCCTAACACGAGTGCTGTGCCAAGCCCTTTTTTGGATTTGCGGGAAACATAAAAAAAAAAAAAAATTGGTCTTCACACATAGGCATGGTTTTTGTTTGGGTTTTGATCAGTCTACCTGTTCCCCCATGAAACTCTCCACATGATGCTAATTTTTTCCCACACAAATAACAACAAGACAGAAAGTGATGGACCATTCTTTAATGTATGAGCCCTATTTATGAAATATCTAATGTACTGTGCACCACATTGACCTGTGAGCACGGCATTTGCTCACACAGCAATCAATGGTAAAGAATTCCAGTCTCCCGCAAGTTAAAAAAAATTCCTGACAGGTGTTGTATAAGAACTTTACATGTAAATATTCAGACCATCCACAGTTCAATATAATTGTGTTGACTACCATCCAAATCAGCACTGTCGAGAAAGTGCTGATTTTTACAACATTTCTGATAATTACCTGACTGCTTTTCCTGATACATGTCACAGCAGATTTCCTCCTCTTCGTCTGAAGAGTTTATTTTTTTTTATTTTTTATTTTACCTTTATTTAACCAGGCAAGTCAGTTAAGAACAAATTCTTATTTTCAATGACGGCCTGGGAACAGTGGGTTAACTGCCTGTTCAGGGGCAGAACGACAGATTTGTACCTTGTCAGCTCGGGGGTTTGAACTCACAACCTTCCGGTTACTAGTCCAACGCTCTAACCACTAGGCTACCCTGCCGCCCCAAGTAAGGATCGGACCAAGATGCGGCATGGTAAGTGTTCATCATTTTAATGGAAAAACTGAACACTACAAAACAACACCGTGACACTAATGAAACACTATGCTAACAAGCAACATATCATAGACAATCACCCACAATGACAAAACAGGCTACCTAAATATGGTTCCCAATCAGAGACAATGACTAGCACCTGCCTCTGATTGACAACCATATTAGGCCAAACACAGAAACAGACAAACTAGACATACAACATAGAATGCCCACTCAGATCACACCGTGACCAATCAAAACATATAAACATACAAAGCAAACTATGGTCAGGGCGTGACAATACAACTCAATATAATTTCTCCAACACAGATGTCAGTACATTAGTAGAGTCAATGTATTGACTTAAGGTTATGACTCAAGCTGGTTTTAGGTCAGAAAGTGCTCGAGAAAAAGGATGGCTATCAGCCAACACAGTCATAATCCATCCAACAATCCTTCTGTGGCCAGCTCAAGGACAGCCTTCCACTGGTTCCTGGTCTGCTGGACTATGCTGCGCTTCAGTGTCTTATTGATTCAAGTAGTTAATTTACTGAATGTGGTAGAAAATCACCCTTTAGGGCAGGGATCATGATCTAGATTTTTTTTCTTGAGCGGATGGTCAGGGGACCGGAACAAAATGACAAATAATTTGTAGACTGCAAATTGACCGCAAGAAGCCCAAACAGATATAATGTTTGACTAAAACATAATAATTTCCAACCTTGCTTTCATTTGTATATGATCATGTGTCTCTCTATTATGCGTGGGAATACTTGGGAACAGATTTCTTAGATACAAATCCTGGTGTTTTTACAGCGTTTTATGTCCAACAATAAAAAATGTAAAAAGTCATATTTTAAGTACATATTTTTGTTCCAAAAATGTTGGGCCGCAAGTTGGGGAGCCCTGTTTTAGGGTTATCAGGAATGGATCAAGTTCATCTCAGTCAGGAGGAGGGTGTGAGTTCCTGGAGACAAGAGAAAAACACATGCTATACAAGCCTCAATGCTTTCATTCCAATCACTCAATGAATCATTTGTCTAATGATGGTTGGAGTGGGCCAGATCAGCTTCCTCTCTCGTACTGGGAGTAGAGGTGTGAATCTGACATTCAGTTTGGTCCTCCAGGACCTGAGATGGGGAGCAGAGCTAAAAGATATCAGCTGTGATGATGCTCACGCATTAAGCCACTTACCGGCTGGAACACTTTGGCCTGCAGCCATACAACGACATTCAGACAGCATCCCAAATGATCCCTGACAAGTGCAGGAAACAACCACCGCCCAGCAATGGGAAGTTTCCACTTCTGATATGGTTCTATGTTTCTCATGTGTTTCCCTGCATATCCAGATCTTGTCATCTCTCCAGCCAGGGGAGATTATATCCTTCTATTACTAAACTCAGCTAAAAAAAATAAACAGCCCTTTTTCAGGACCCTGTCTTTCAAAGATAATTTGTAAAAATCCAAACAACTTCACAGATCTTCATTGTCAAGGGTTTAAACACTGTTTCCCCTGCTTGTTCAATGAACCATAAACAATTAATCAACATGCACCTGTGGAACGGTCGTTAAGACACTAACAGCTTACAGACGGTAGGCAATTAAGGTCACAAGTATGAAAACTTAGGACACTAATGAGGCCGTTCTACTGACTCTGAAAATCCCCAAAAGAAAGATGCCCAGGGTCCCTGCTCATCTGTGTGAATGTGCCTTAGGCATGCTGCAAGGAGGCATGAGGACTGCAGACGTGGCCAGGGCAATACATTGCAATGTCCGTACTGTGAGACGCCTAAGACAGCGCTACAGGGAGACAGGACTGACAGCTGATCGTCCTCGCAGTGGCAGACCACGTGTAACAACCCCTGCACAGGATCGGTACATCCGAACATCACACCTGCAGGACAGGTACAGGATGGCAACAACAACTGTCCGAGTTACACCAGGAACGCACAATCTCTCCATCAGTGCTCAGACTGTCCGCAATAGGCTGAGAGAGGCTGGACTGAGGGCTTGTAGGCTCTTCACTGACGAGTCACGGTTTTGTCTCACCAGGGGTGATGGTCAGATTCATGTTTGTCATTGAAGGAATGAGCGTTACACCGAGGCCTGTACTCTGGAGCGGGATCGATTTGGAGGTGGAGGGTCCGTCATGGTCTGTGGCGGTGTGTCACAGCATCATCGGACTGAGCTTGTTATCATTGCAGGCAATCTCAACGCTGTGCGTTACAGGGAAGACATCCTCCTCCCTCATGTGGTACCCTTACTGCAGGCTCATCCTGACATGACCCTCCAGCATGACAATGCCGCCAGCCATACTGCTTGTTCTGTGCGTGATTTCCTGCAAGACAGGAATGTCAGTGTTCTGCCATGACCAGGGAAGAGCCCGGATCTCAATCCCATTGAGCACGTCTGGGACCTGTTGGATCGGAGGGTGAGGACTAAGGCCATTCGCCTAAGAAATGTCCGGGAACTTGCAGGTGCCTTGGTGGAAGAGTGGGATAACATCTCACTGTAAGAACGGGTAAATCTGGTGCAGTCCATGAGGAGGAGATGCACTGCAGTACTTAAGTGCTTGATTTCCAACCCCCTTTGTTCAGGGACACATTATTCAATTTCTGTTCATCACATGTCTGTGGAACTTGTTCAGTTTATGTCTCAGTTGTTGAATCTTGTTATGTTCATACAAATATTTACACATGTTAAGTTTGCTGAAAATAAACGCAGTTGACAGTGAGTGGACGTTTCTTTTTTTGCGTTTATGTCTCTTAGATTTTAATACTGTATCACCCTTAGAGCAACATTTATTAAAGCTTAGTGAGTTATTCAACTCTCTCCTATGCTAATATATAATGTGCTCCCTGGACAAACACTATGACTGGAGTCATATTAGCTGTCAGCAGCACCAGCCTCAGCTGCACGAGTAACAAAACAAATATTTTTGTGATGAGATGGTCCTTAGGAAACTATGCAGTATATTGTTTTTTTATGTGTTATTTCTTACATTGTTAGCCCAAAAAATCTCAAGTGTTATTACATACAGCCGGGAAGAACTATTGGATATAAAAGCGACGTCAATTTACCAACATTACGACCAGGAATACGACTTTCCAGAAGCAGATCCTTTGTTCGGAACTCCACCCTGGATATGGGATCTTATCTCAGAGGCCGATCCAAAACAATGCGGTCGCCGCAGGAGAGGCAGACGGAGCGGCCTACTGGTCAGACTTAGAAGACGAGAACACCATCCTCCGATTCCGAGCATATTACTCCCCAATGTCAAATCTCTAGACAACAAGGTGGACGAAATTAGGGCACGAGTTGCCTTCCAGAGAGACATCAGAGATTGTAACATTCTCTGTTTCATGGAAACTTGGCTCACTCAGGATATGTTGTCAGAGTCGGTACAGCCACCAGGTTTAGTCACACATCACGCCGACAGAAACAAACAACTCTCTGATAAGAAGGGCGGGGGTGTATGCCTTATGATTAATGGCTAATGGTGTGATCATAACAACATACAGGAACTCAAGTCCTTTTGTTCACCTGACCTAGAATTCCTTACAATCAAATGCCGACCGCATTATCTACCAAGAGAATTCTCTTCGATTATAGTCACAGCCGTGTATATCCCCCCCAAGCAGACACCTCGATGGCCCTGAAAGAACTTCACTGGACTCTAGGTAAACTGGAAACCACATATCCTGAGGCTGCATGGGGATTTTAACAAAGCTAATCTGAGAACAAGACTTTCCAAATTCTATCAGTATATCGAATGCACGACACGGGCTGGTAGCATTCTCGGCCATTGCTACTCTAACTTCCGCAAATCATACAAAGCCCTCCCCTGCCCTCCCTTCAGCAAATCTGACCATGACTTCATTTTGTTTTTCCCAGCCTATAGACAGAAACTAAAACAGGAAACACCCATGCTCAGGTCTATCCAATGCTGGTCTGACCAATAGGATTCCAGGCTTCAAGATTGCTTCGATCACATGGACTGGGTTATGTTCCGGGTAGCCTCAGACAATAACATATACGCTGACTCGGTGAGCGAGTTTATTAGCAAGTTCATCGGTGATGTACCCACTGTGACTATTAAAACCTTCCCTAACCAGAAATCGTGGATTGGTGGCAGGATTCGCACAAAACTGAAAGTGTGACCACCGCTTCTAATCATGGCAAGGCGACTGGAAACATGACCAAATACAAACAGTGTAGCTATTCCCTCTTCAAGGCAATCAAACAAGCAAAGCGTCAGTATAGAGACAAAGTAGAGTCGCAATTCAATGGCTCAAACACAAGACGTATGTGGCAGGGTCTACAGTCAATCAAGGAGTACATAAAAAAAACAGCCCCGTCGCAAACACTGACGTCTTGCTCCCAGACAAATTAAACAACTTCTTTGCTCGCTTTGAGGACAATACAGTGCCACTGACACGGCCCACTACCAAAGCCTGTGGGCTCTCCTTTACCATGGCCAACGTGAGTAAAACATTTAAACTTGTTAACCCTCGCAAGGCTGCCAGCCCAGACGACATCCCTAGCCGTGTCCTCAGAGCATGCGCAGACCAGCTGGCTGGTGTGTTTACGGACATATTCAATCATTCCCTATCCAAGTCTGCTGTCCCCACATGCTTCAAGATGGCCCCCATTGTTCATGTTCCCAAGAAAGCTAAGGTAACTGAACGAAATGACTATCGCCCCATAGCACTCACTGTCATCATGAAGCACTGTCATCATGAAGCATCATGAAGCATAGCACTCACTGTCATCATGAAGTGCTTTGAGTCAAGGATCATATCACCTCCACCCTACCTGATACCCTAGACCCACTCCAAATGGCTGACCGCCCCAATAGGTCCACATACGACGCAATCGCCATCACACTGCACACTGCCCTATCCCATCTGGACAAGAGGAATACCTATGTACTGTAAGAATGCTGTTAATACAGCTCAGAATTCAACACCATAGCACCCTCCTGGTCCACCCACACAGTCAGCGATGTGAAGAAGGCGCAACAGCACCTCTTCAACCTCAGGAGGCTGAAGACATTTGGCTTGTCACTTAAAACACTCACAAACTTTTACACATGCACAATCGAGAGCATCCTGTCAGGCTGTATAGTAACTGCTTCTCCCACAACCGCAAGGCTCTCCAGAGGGTAGTGCGGTCTGCACAATGCATCAATAGGGGGCAAACTACCTGCCCTCCAGGACACCTACTTCACCTGATGTCAAAGGAAGGCCAAAAAGATCATCAAGGACAACAACCACCCGAGCCACTGCCTGTTCACACCGATATCATCCAGAAGGCGAGGTGCATCAAAGCTGTGACCGAGAGAGTGAAAAACAGCTTCTATCTCAAGGCCATCAGACTGTTAAACAGCCATCACTAACATAGAGTGGCTGCTGCCAACATACAGACTCAAATATCTTGCTACTTTAATAAATGTAATAAATGTATTTCATAAAGGTATCACTAGTCACTTTAAATAACAGCACTTTGATCATGTCTACATATCCTACATTACTCATCTCATATGTATATACTGTATTCTACACCATCTACTGCATCTTGCCTATGCCACAAGGCCATCGCTCATCCATATGTACATATTCTTATTCATCCCTTTACATTTGTGTGTATAAGGTAGTCATTGTGAATTTGTTAGATTACTTGTTAGATATTACTGCACTGTCGGAACTAGAAGCACAAGCATTTCGCTACACTCGCATTAACATCTGCTAACCATGTGTATGTGACCAATAGAATTTGATTTGATTTGATCTTGTGAAATGCTTGAACTTGAGCATTGTGCCTAGAGGGCTTCTGTGGGCTGCCATTGTTACAGTGTGTTTAGGCAGAGACTTTGCCACCATAGTCTCTCCGACTGCTGTTGCAGGTCTTGTTCCTTCTACATGCATAACCCACTCGATGTCACAGTATCCAACTCTCTGTGTACATAATATCGTAATCCTCTCATTATTTCTCTCGAGCTACCTACCAATATTCCCTTCCTTGCCCCCGCCTTCTTTTCCCCATTCCCTTTCTCCTTAAATCTGTAAAGTAAGAATTTGACAGCTCTCTTCTGACCTGGGTGAACCTTCTAAATTGTGATGCATCGGTTCCCTTGGAGTGATGTTCAGATGTTTATGAGGCTCTGTAAATCAGGTCTGACTCCTGTTGACTGGCTTTTCCCTTGTACTGCTGCAGGATGTGGTACTGTAGTATCTGTTTGCCTTGTGATGGTCATGGTGCTGAGGATTGCTAGAATGGTTTGTTTCTATTTATCCTGATACACCCCAAGGTTGCTATTATTTGAAACTAGAGATGGTGGCTGAACGAGGATTTGGAAAGTAAGCCATGCTGCTGTTGTACCATCCATAACATTGATTCCCACACCCCACCAATGAAAATGTTTTTTTGAGAATGTTTTCTCTCTCCTTTCCTCTCCCAATATAGCCATGCTGCTCTTATTTCTCATATTTTAAATATATGGTTTTACACATATACTGTAGCATGTTTACAACAACTTCCTTGGAACATTTTCACATACACAGTCCTTGATCGATATGCCTGGAGATTAAACAGTGCAGTTACCACTTCACCACCCCCCCCCCCCCAAACCCACCTCTAGGGATGACCCTGGGGATGATCTGTTTGGGAGTGAGTGAGAGTCCCCATCAGTTCTGTTTATTGACAATGAATGGGCTCGTGCTCAGGGTGAATGATGGCTTATGAAACAAAGCTCAGTCTTTCATTCTTCACCATGAAGAAAAACAAACCATTGAATCAACAGTGGGCTAAACAAGCAGGGTGGTTAACCGTAATTGCCTGGGGGTTTCTTCTCTCCCATACATCCCAATCAGCGTTGAAGCCCCAAAGCGGTGCTGGAACCTGCAGCTGCAATCCATCACTTAATGAAGCACACTTCAAAAACAACAGCAGATACGGCGTATCAGGGAATCAGCCAGTGTCCTCCCAGAGGTGTGCTGAGACACATAATGGCTGTCAGAGATAATGGTGGTCACACACAAAGCATGTTTCCTAGTAGAAGGCTTTAGACAGAACACAGGGCAATAAGTCAGATGGATAGAGAATGATGTAATTGATAAAGAGAGGGTGTCACTCATATGGGAGTGTTATGACAACAATTGTGTGCTAGTATAACATGCTCACAATCCAGGTTTATGGATAAATGAGTCACACTTCTTTACCATGAGGGGTGGAGGTCCAACTTCAGAATAAATACAATACCTTAGCAGTACACTAAGGTCTCCCTGTATGTCCCAGAATGTGAGGGTGGAGTGTGAGGAAAGTCTCCCAACTGGTTGACATTGAACCCTGCACTCTTGTCCATTGTAACCCTGATCCAGTTTGCTGGTTGCTTGTTGCTGGTGTGTTGGGTCTAGTTTGGGCAGTCATGTGGTATTGGAGAGATATAGGTTTTGATGGATCAACAATCACAGTACCTTTGTGTGGACAAGTGTGCATGAGAGCAGAACAAACATCGAAACAATAGGTTGCTCAACAAACAGTGTGATTCTGGCACGCACATTTTACACAGTTAATATTCATTGAATTATTGTTGGTTTAGCAAAGCAGTAAATAGTCCAGTGTTCTTCTCTTTTGACCTCGAAATATCCTTTATCCAGGGTCATTCTCGGATAAACATTGAATTTTAAAAAAATACTTCACGTGAATCTTTGGGCGTTTCCAAATTGTTTTGCTTTGAAAATGAATACTCTTAGACCCATCGCTGTACGTTTAAAGGGGCAATCTGCTGTTACTACATCCACTAATGGTATTATAAGTGAATGATATAGACTAGTTTAGTTCAACTGTTGCAACCCATCAGAAGCCAAACTATAAGTTTGTTTGTTCAATGTTTGTAAACAAAGTATATGTCAACAAACACTGTATGGCCTCAAAACATGGTTAAAAACTATCATTTTGATATCATGGATGGTCAGTCCTTGCATCCATAGCTCGGTCTATGCATTTGAGTGTGTTTAAATTCATACAGGCAAATCGCTTAATCTCTTACCGAAACAGTGGCGGGGAATGGGAAAATGCTTTGTTATTGTTTCGACTGCGTCGGTGACAGACATAGTTTTCCAAGTGTTTAGTGATTCACTGGTGTTTCCGAGCTCACAGCGCAGTCGACAGACAGTGGGCGAACCGGATGATAATTTGGTTCAATTCCTTGCAGAGCGGTTTTATGCTTCACATGTATCTCAGTGGAGGCGCCTCTGTCCTATAAACTTTATGGATTCCGCTACAACCCTGTAATTTTGAAATACGCTCTGTATTTGGCGTTTAAAGCCATCTCAATTGCGCACGGGATCTAGACAATTAACTGGAAAAAAATGATTCCCCGAACGGTAGGATTCTGCTTTCAGTATTAATCTCAGTGATAGTATTTATTAATGGTCTCTATTGCATTGGCAACTTTGTAGTCTGCATTGATAAAGAAATGCGTGAGATACTTTTTGAGCACGAGTTATCTAAAAATGTTATTTTTTAAGTGGTTTAGCTCAGTGTGAGCAACATAAGCCACTTACTAATAATTGTGCATCATTTGCCCAATTATGTGTAACATGATTACAATTCGGGGAATTCAGGCGTCCAGGCATATGCAATACTATTTAACATGATCAGAAAGGAGACTTGCCTGGAGGAATTGATATTCGACCTAATTACAAAATATATGGATCATTATCACAGTGAAAATGTATTACAAATTGTAGGCTATATCATTCTTATTATTAGTAGTAGTAGTAGGCCTAGTGATATGTATAATATTAGAGTAGACTTTATATTGTATATGTTGCACTTAATATTTTATATTGCTACATGTTATTCGTTTTCTTATTAGGGTTTTTCGTTTTCCTTTCCATTAGGCCTATTTATCTGATATGGGATGGTTACATTTTTGTTTAATTTTCAAAATGACACGTTTTCAAACGCCAGTAGGCTTGTTGTTACATCAAGATTATGATAAGTGGTCGAAAGTTGATACGTCGGCGATAACAAATCATGGTTTTGCATGCCGGCTGCTGGTAGGCTTCATCTCAGTGCCTTGCGCACAACTAGCGCTCTCTACCCATGACCCTTGCTCTTGACAGCTCTAGTGCAGAATGATTGGAAGGCGCTAGTCTGGTATCATTTTATCACTTGGTCAACCGTTTTAAATGTATTGGTTGGACAAAAAGCTGAAATGTCTTTGGTTTGAGGCCCGCGTGTGGTTTTACCTATTTTCTGTCATAGACTGTACAATTATTTGTGTGGCGTGGTGAACAAGCGTTGAATATGGAGAAGATCTTTGAACCAACAAAGAACGGAAAACCTCCGGGGCGTTTTATGAGAAAGCATATAAAACATTATTGCTCTTTTGTTGAGGTTTGAGGTGAGTGCAGGGGTTATTGAACACATGACCTCATAAAAAAAAAGAGGTGAGTTAATTACTGATTTTGTTATGTGATGTGTTCGAAACTGGGTATCAAAGTTGTTATAGCAAGTAGCTGCAAGAAGCCATATCTACAGGTGAATTCTTCTTCAAGAGGCAATGATGAATTCCTGGCAAAAGAGAACTGTGCACTGACTTGCATCATTTGGATTAGATTAGTTGTTATGATCCCTATGATTTATGGTTAGAGATGTTAGTTCAGAGTAAAGTGTCCGTACAGTACATTGCTGATAGGCAATCACAGATTTGTCTGAATGACAGTATTGATGGAGTGTTACATATATATTTTCCTTCACCCTGCGCTCTCCACCCTCCTGTTAGTGGTAGGGGGTTTATGCAACACAAACCTTGGCTTCCATTGTCATGCTGTAACATAGAGTACGGTTCATCATTTTTTAGACCAGTGCTGTCTCCTTAACATCATCCCCAAACACAATCACCTCACTACCAATGCTTCTTACTGGTAAAACATGCAAGCAAGATGATAGTACTTTTACCTTTTGAACATGTGAGAAGAAAGCACTGGGTAACAGTTCAGCATGGCTCATTGCTTCTTCTTTGGTAGCAGGTGCTGTCAGAAAGTTGTTACATGCAGTGCATATACACATATTTTTTACGGTACTTGGACATCTTGATGCATTCATATTCACAGAGATCACCACAGGCTACACAGACACACAAAAACTGAGCAAATCACATGCACATATACTGACTCTCCATACCTGTCTCTCTCAAACACACTCTCTGTCTTTCTCTCTTTGAGAGAGAGGATCACGGGCGCCAGTTGTAGAGTCCTGTTATGTAAAATGAGAACTCTTTCTGTCAGGGGTGTCAGTGTTAATTGGGCTGGCACCTAATGGCTCTGTGTGCTCCTCTGTTGTGTAGTGTGTCTGTCAAAATACTGGTCCATGCACCTGACACCACTCAGAATGACAGGGTTGTGACATCAGGCACTCCATGAATGTGGTGCCAAGGGGTTCACGGTTTAGAGAGCAAAGGAATTTCATACCAGCAAGGGCATCTGGTTGCTGGGATATGCCACAGCTCCTATACTTTACAAGGAGTCCATGAGTACATTACTGTAATGCTTTGGTTGGCTTGGTAAACATCAGTGGCTTGGGGCCTCCCAAGTGCTAGAGGCGTCACTACAGATCCGGATTTGATCATGATGCGGCGCACAACAGGCCTAGCATCGTCCGGTTTAGGGGAGGGTTTGGCCGACTGGGATGTCCTTGTCCCATCGCCCTTTAGCGACTCCTTGTGGCGGCCAGGCGCATTCACGCTGACTTTGGTCGCCAGCTGTAAGATGTTTCCCGACGACACATTGGTGCGGCTGGCTTCTGGGTTAACCGAGCAGTGTGTCAAGAAGCAGTGCAGCTTGGCGGGGTCGTGTTTCGGAGGACGCATGGCTCTCGACCTTTGTCTCTCCCGAGTCCGTACGGGAGTTGCAGCGATGGGACAAGACTGTAACTACCAATTGGATATCACGAAATTGAGGAGAAAAAGTGGTGGAAAATAAATAAAATAAAAGTAAATAAACATCAGTGGCTTGCAACTTCTTTAAAGAGAATCCCCCGGATTAAGTGTAGACGGACTCAAAATGGATGTTTTGAGCAAATAAAATAGTGTTATCTGAAGTACAAAGTAAAGTGTGTGTATGTGTGTGTGTGGCATTGCCCTATGGCACCTGGAAGAAATAGATTTTTGTTATTCCACTGCCTTGTTGTGTCCTGAGTCCTGACCTATTTGTGCTAACAGTGAGCCAAAATACCAATATTTCTTATTTCATTTAATAGATTGTATTAAAAATATGTACACATAAAATCTAGGGAGAATGGTCAATGCTTGCTTGTTCAAGGTTTTCTACTTTTGAAGATTATAAAATGTATCTGTCCTTGAATATTATCAATGATCTTCCATACTTTTTTTCAATTATTCTTTTTGTAATTTCCCGACATGAATAGTGTTTATGTACCGACATCAAGACGGGGAAAAGTCTCAAAGGGAGATTTCCTTTTTATCTTGTTTGCCGTCTTGAAAATACAAGTAAACAACACAAGCATGTTGTGGGTGGTTAGTTGATTACTTTCCTAATTTAAATTACGCATGCAGTATAACCTTTCATTCAGTCATACCCATGATCTGATCAAGCCCTCAAGTCCAATAAATCCAATTTGGTCAATGAGGTCAGCATCAATTGGCTGAAGTCTATGGAGTCCCTAAATTGTACAGAAAGTTGATCATGGCAGGATAAATGCCAGTAACACCAACTTCCAGTCAGATAAGCATACATAAAGCATCTATGACCATCTTTTGAGGCAACACCCGACATAGACATCAACAAAAACAATAAGACAACAGACAACAACAAAAAATGAAAAGCTCGCTTTAAACACCCAATCCTGTTATTCACTATGGAAAGTTTACGTCTCGATTTCGCGTCTCAGTTATCTCCTCTTTTTCTTCACCCTCTAACTTAGGTAGACTTCTAAATGGCCCGAGGGGTTTCGTTTGTTTCTAATCCTCCTCTATTTATGTTTCTATGTTCTGCCCATTGCTGTTCTGGATTATTTCACTGCAGAGCCTCTAGCCCTGTTCACTATACCTTATCCAACCTTTCAGTTCCACCACCCACACATGCGATGACATCATCTGGTTTCAATTATGTTTCTAGAGACAATATCTCTCTCATTATCACTCAATACCTAGGTTTACCTCCACTGTATTCACATCCTACCATACATTTGTCTGTACATTATACCTTGAAGCTATTTTATCACCCCCAGAAACCTCCTTTTACTCTCTGTTCCAGACGTTCTAGACCACCAATTATCTTAGCTTTTACCCGTACCCTTATCCTACTCCTCCTCTGTTCCTCTGGTGATGTAGAGGTGAATCCAGGCCCTGCAGTGCCTAGCTCCACTCCTATTCCCCAGGCGCTCTCTTTTGATGACTTCTGTAACCGTAATAGCCTTGGTTTCATGCATGTTAACATTAGAAGCCTCCTCCCTAAGTTTGTTTTATTCACTGCTTTAGCACACTCTGCCAACCCGGATGTTCTAGCCGTGTCTGAATCCTGGCTTAGGAAGACCACCAAAAATTCTGAAATTTTAATCCCTAACTACAACATTTTCAGACAAGATAGAACGGCCAAAGGGGGCGGAGTTGCAATCTACTGCAAAGATAGCCTGCAGAGTTCTGTCCTACTATCAGTTCTGTACCCAAACAATTTGAACTTCTACTTTTAAAAATCCACCTCTCTAAAAACAAGTCTCTCACCGTTGCTGCCTGCTATAGACCACCCTCTGCCCCCAGCTGTGCGCTGGACACCATAGGTGAACTGATTTCCCCCCATCTATCTTCAGAGCTCGTGCTGCTAGGCGACCTAAACTGGAACATGCTTAACACCCCAGCAATCCTACAATCTAAGCTTGATGCCCTCAATCTCACACAAATTATAAATGAACCTACCAGGTACCACCCCAAAGTCGTAAACACGGGCACCCTCATAGATATCATCCTAACCAACTTGCCCTCTAAATACACCTCTGCTGTTTTCAACCAAGATCTCAGCGATCACTGCCTCATTGCCTGCATCTGTAATGGGTCAGCGGTCAAACGACCTCCACTCATCAATGTCAAACGCTCCGTGAAACACTTCAGCGTGCAGGCCTTTCTAATCGACCTGGCCGGGGTATCCTGGAAGGATATTGATCTCATCCCGTCAGTAGAGGATGCCTGCTTATTTAAAAAAAAGCCTTCCTCACCATCTTAAATAAGCATGCCCCATTCAAGAAATTTAGAACCAGGAACAGATATAGCCCTTGGTTCTCTCCAGACCTGACTGCCCTTAACCAACACAAAAACATCCTATGGCGTTCTGCATTAGCATCGAACAGCCCCCGTGATATGCAACTTTTCAGGGAAGCTAGAAACCAATATACACAGGCAGTTAGAAAAGCCAGTGCTAGCTTTTTCAAGCAGAAATTTGCTTCCTGCAACACAAACTCAAAAAAGTTCTGGGACACTGTAAAGTCCATGGAGAATAAGAACACCTCCTCCCAGCTGCCCACTGCACTGAAGATAGGAAACACTGTCACCACCGATAAATCCACTATAATTGAGAATTTCAATAAGCATTTTTCTACGGCTGGCCATGCTTTCCACCTGGCTACCCCTATCCCGATCAACAGCACTGCACCCCCCACAGCAACTCGCCCAAGCCTTCCCCATTTCTCCTTCTCCCAAATCCAGTCAGCTGATGTTCTGAAAGAGCTGCAAAATCTGGACCCCTACAAATCAGCCGGGCTAGACAATCTGGACCCTTTCTTTCCAAAAAATTATCTGCTGAAATTGTTGCCACCCCTATTACTAGCCTGTTCAACCTCTCTTTCATGTCGTCTGAGATTCCCAAAGATTGGAAAGCAGCTGCGGTCACCCCCCTCTTCAAAGGGGGGGGACACTCTTGACCCAAACTGCTACAGACCTATATCTATCCTACCCTGCCTTTCTAAGGTCTTCGAAAGCCAAGTCAACAAACAGATTACCAACCATTTTGAATCCCACCATACCTTCTCCGCTATGCAATCTGGTTTCAGAGCTGGTCATGGGTGCACCTCAGCCACGCTCAAGGGCCTAAAAGATATCTTAACCGCCATCGATAAGAAACAATACTGTGCAGCTGCAGCCGTATTCATTAACCTGGCCAAGGCTTTCGACTCTGTCAATCACCACATCCTCATCGACATACTCGACAGCCTTGGTTTCTCAAATGATTGCCTCGCCTGGTTCACCAAATACTTCTCTGATAGAGTTCAGTGTATCAAATCGGAGGGTCTGTTGTCTGGGCCTCTTGCAGTCTCTATGGGGGTGCCACAGGGTTCAATTCTTGGATCGACTCTTTTCTCTGTATATGTCAATGATGTCGCTCTTGCTGCTGGTGAGTCTCTGATCCACCTCTACGCAGACGACACCATTCTGTACACTTCTGGCCCTTCTTTGGACACTGTGTTAATAACAACCCTCCAGGCGAGCTTCAATGCCATACAACTCTCCTTCCGTGGCCTCCAATTGCTCTTAAATATAAGTAAAACTAAATGCATGCTCTTCAACCGATCGCTGCCTGCACCTGCCCGCCTGTCCAACATCACTACTCTGGACGGCTCTGACTTAGAATATGTTGACAACTACAAATACCTAGGTGTGTGGTTATACTGTAAACTCTCCTTCCAGACTCACATCAAACATCTCCAATCCAAAGTTAAATCTAGATATGGCTTCCTATTTCGCAACAAAGCATCCTTCACTCATGCTGCCAAACATACCCTTGTAAAACTGACCATCCTACCAATCCTCGACTTCGGCGATGTAATTTACAAAATAGCCTCCAATACCCTACTCAACAAATTGGATGCAGCTTCATACTCGTTGCCAAACCCGCTGTCTCCAGGTCATCTACAAGACCCTGCTAGGTAAAGTCCCCCCTTATCTCAGCTCGCTGATCACCATAGCAGCACCCACACCTGTAGCACATGCTCCAGCAGGTATATCTCCCTGGTCACCCCCAAAACCAATTCTTCCTTTGGCCGCCTCTCCTTCCAGTTCTCTGCTGCCAATGACTGGAACGAACTACAAAAATCTCTGAAACTGGAAACACTTATCTCCCTCACTAGCTTTAAGCACCAGCTGTCAGAGCAGCTCACAGATTACTGCACCTGTACATAGCCCACCTATAATTTAGCCCAAACAACTACCTCTTTCCCTACTGTATTTATTTATTTATTTTGTTCCTTTGCACCCCATTATTTCTATCTCTACTTTGCACATTCTTCCACTGCAAATCAACCATTCCAGTGTTTTACTTGCTATATTGTATTTACTTTGCCACCATGACCTTGTTTTGTCTTTACCTCCCTTATCTCACCTCACTTGCTCACATTGTATATAGACTTATTTTTCTATTGTATTATTGACTGTATGTTTGTTTTACTCCATGTGTAACTCTGTGTTGTTGTATGTGTCGAACTGCTTTGCTTTATCTTGGCCAGGTCGCAATTGTAAATGAGAACTTGCTCTCAACTTGCCTACCTGGTTAAATAAAGGTGAAATAAATAAATATTGAGGATGTGCCAAGGCATAGCCCTGCTGCAGCCGGGCTGAAGGCAAACAGCGCATAGAGCTTTTCTGTCACGCCCTGACCTTAGATCCTTTTTATGTCTCTATTTTGGTTTGGTCAGGGCGTGAGTTTTGGGTGGGCATTCTATGTTTTGTGTTTCTTTGATTTTCTATTTCTATGTTTTGGCCGGGTTTGGTTCTCAATCAGGGACAGCTGTCTATCGTTGTCTCTGATTGGGAACCACACTTAGGTACCCTTTTTTCCCCACCTGTGTTTATGGGAAGTTAACTTTGTTTGATGGCACATTGCCTTAGGCATCATGGTTTGTTTTGGTATTGTTTATTGTTGGCGGCATCTACTATTAAAAGTATGTACGCTCACCACGCTGCACCTTGGTCCAGTTCTTCCTTCAACAGCCGTGATATTTTCTTATCTGTGTCGTGTAGAGAGGGAATCTGAGGTATTAGTGCAAATATGAGATCTGAATCTCTTTACCCTATTAAGGATGATATTGGGATGTGAAGCAACACACAAAGCTCCAGAAGTCCAAGCTTGTGTTAAGAAGCTATATAGTTCGCATGAATGTACTGTTTCTCTCACTACCTTGCCGCACAAATTGTTGATGTTAGATTCTTCTTTGGTCTTGACAGAGTAGGTGAAGTCCTGTTTGTTCTGTTTACAGTAGGTAGGCTATTGCATTTATAGGGAAAAATGTCTTATGTTTACTCAGTCCTCCATATTTCACCTTTGAATTTACTGATCTATGGTTTCTACAGCCTAAGTTACTCCCAGGAAATGTCTGCTTAATGATTGATTAACTGTCTTGCCAAGTCATGGCTGTCACGTCATGTGTTTGAGTACTAATTAAAAGGACTAAGGCCCACTTATGAGGAAACATCTGCCTATCATCAAGCCTTCAGGACAGAGAAAAATAAACATGGGAATTTAATGATGCCTTCCTCTTTTGTCATTGTGGTTGCCTCATGATTTATCAGGGAAAGATCCTAATGTAACCTATCTGTTATGAGATGTCAGACATTGCTATTGTTTGTTTTATCATTATCACATTTCAAGGTAAGACCCAGATGCAGACTGTGTCAAAGTAACAATGTTTATTACAACAACAGGGGAAAAGGTACAGGACGGCAGGCAGGCTCAGGGTCAGGTCAGGCAGAGGCCGGTAAAGCAGAGTAATGGGGCAAAGGTACAGGTCAGCAAGCAGGCAGGCTCAGGGTCAGGACAGGCAGAAGGGTCAAAGCCGGGAAAAACCAGAAAACAGGAGCAAGGGTAAAAATGCTGGTAGGTTCTACGAACAAAACGAACTGGCAACAGAAAAACGGAGAACACAGGTATAAATACACAGGGGATAATGAGGGGAGATGGGAGACACCTGGTGGGGTGGTGACAAGCGTGTGTGTGTGTGCGTGCGTGCATAATAATAATACATTTAATTTGTATAGCGCTTTTAATTACAAAATTATCTCAACACATTTAGAATCAAGGAAGGTTAAATAGAGAGTGTGCTAGTGATAGTCTGTAGAAGTGAGTTTTAAAGTGGGTTTAAGGCCTGTTTTAAAAGGGGCAAGGGAGCAGAAGTCTTGGTCCCCAATAGTTTGGAGACGTGTCTTGGGGACTTGAAAGTGGCTGGAGTGAAGAGTACGAGGTGGTTCGCTGATTGAGATGAGGTCGCTGATGTAGATGGGGCTCAATCCAACAAGGCTTTAAATGCAAGCATGAGGATTTTATAGTCGGTCCTGTAGTTGACCGGTAACCGGTGGAGTTGGGCTAGGATTGGGGTGATGTGGTCTGACTTCTTGGTCCTAGTCAGGACCGTGGCAGTACTCATCTGGATTAGTTGGAGCCTCTGTAGTGATTTGGCTTGGAGGCCGCCAAACCGCACATTGACGTAGTCGATCCGAGCGAAGATAAAGTTGTGAATAGTTTCTCTGCATATGGCTGGAAGAGTGATGGTATAACCCAGGCAATATTTTTAAGATGGAAAAATTATGGTTTACCTATTTGTTTTATGTCAGCAGAGACAGAGAAGGATCAAACTTGACTTCTAAGTTGGAGATGACAGAGGACAGGTGGATGGCCTGGCCGTTGATTATAGGGCAGATGTTTCCAGCACTGGTGACCTGCTTGGGTGTCCCAATAAGCATAACCTCAGTCTTGCTACTGTTCGTCTGGAGGAAGTTCTCTTTCATCCATACCAGTGTAGGCTGCTGAGAGGAGGACGGCTCATAATAATGTCTGGAATGGAGAAAATGGAATGGCATCAAACACATGGAAACCATGTGTTTGATCTATTTGATACCATCCCACTAATTCTGCTCCGGTAGTTACCATGAGCCCGTCCTCCACAATTCTTTGTATACATTCTCTTGGAATGTTATCAGCCCTGGGGAACTTTGTGTGGAGATATGTTTTATAAAAGAAGACAGAGAGGAACCTGTGTCTGGTGCTCTGTAGACCTACAACCTCTGGTGTCTTGCCATCAATGCTCCTCCTGTGTGGTTGGAATTGTAATTTAATCATCCTTTCCTCTTTGGCATTGGGTTGTATCATGATTTATCAGGAAAATAATATGAAGTAGCCTCAATCTATTATATATGCATACACACAATAATGATAAAACACAATATTTGACATCTCATAATTAGGGCCAAGATGTTTATTTACCCCTTTTGCGATATCCAATTGGTAATTACAGTCTTGTCCCATCACTGCAACTCCCGTACGGACTCAGGAGAGGCGATGGTCAAGAGCCATGCATCCTCCGAAACACAACCCTGCCAAACTGCACTGCTTCTTGACACACTAGTGTTGCTGCAGGTAAGAAATCCTAGGAAACGTTCTGTAATTGACACAATCAGTTAATCAATGTCTGGTTGTGCGTGTCTGTTGGGGGGATTGCCTAAGCCAGGGGAGGCGTAGCTCTGCGAATCTTAATCACACGTAACCTATTATTTTGCAGGGAATACTATTTGTAGATCAGTGATTCTACTTCTCAATTTGCTCAAGCTGATCCTCTCCAATGGACTCAGAAGATGTTGCTAAAAAATAGGTCAATTTGGGGCAGTTAAAGTGGAGAGTCAATGAAACCAACCATGAAAGTAGCAAATTCCAGGGGTAGCCCTCGACCGGGACTCGAACCCAGGTCCAGTAACTATCATGCCAACACTTTAACCGTTACTGAATGTTTCCTAGCATTTCCTACCTGCAGCAACACTAGTGGACAATGCTGGAAATACCAAATAAAAGCACAATGCCTCAAAAGTGCCCCAAAACACCTGGCCCAAATTATGAGGTGTCAGACATTGTGTTTTATATTAATTGTGTGGGTGGGTGTGTGCGTGTGCTGGCTGTCGTGCCTGTGCATATCTGCATGCATGTCTTTGCCCATATTTGTGTACTTTGCCATACAGTATACCAGTATCTGTGCATAAACAGTGCCATGTGGAAATGACAGCTCTCTCTCTGAAGTAAAAATAATTCAGTGGTTACTATGTGGATCCCCCCAAGCCCTCCCTCCCCTCTTCTACACAACAAGATGATTGGAAAATGGATGTCACACAGGGAGAGGGGCCAACGTGTCCGCAGCTTCTTGTAACCTTCCACTGCTCATCAGAGCTCTGATCTGCCTCAGTTATACTACAGCAGCAGGAATTCAACAACAATTCCTCTCCTCTGACCTTGCAGGCTATAGTACTGAATCTGAATTTGAAAAGGCATTCATCCATTTTATCGCTGTAGATTCCATCATCCATGCACCACACATTTCATTTTTGAAATATGCTGGCTACATGTCAAAGTGCTAATGCATAGAGAAGGTTTAATTATTCCCCGCTTCCTGTGTCTACAGCAGTGTAAAGGGAGCAGTGGGTTGTGCTGGCTTGCACCAGCTTGCCGTAGCTAGACGGCCTCTGTGTGTCTGAAACCGATCGGATCAGGTCCCACCCATCTTTCCCCTAGTTATGCACACAAGCTCAAATCTCCAGTTCTAATCTTTCCCCCGTTTGAAGCTGCCGTGCTTCCAGACCTTGGTTAGTGTTATTACCTTAGTCACAGACAATGAGTTGGAGGGGCCACAAGGGCCACTGGACTGGCCTGAAATAGCCCTGGTGTTAAGGAGACCCAGAGCCTAGCTCTGATCCTCTTACACCTCCTGCCCAAACCGTTTCCCGTTTGACCATTATGGAGAGGGTCACACGCTATCCACTCTGTTTTAAAAGCATATCTGCCTTTGAGGACAAAAAAACTGTGACAGCACTGGTAAGAGACAGTCCCTCTACTGCAAGTTATACGCAACCAACCCCTGGCTCATGTGCTTCCTTTTACTGTCAGTGAAAGATGCCAGCTTCCATGGACACAAGATTAACTTTATTGTAGAAACTTTGGGAAATAGGAAAAAAAACAACCTGAAAAACTATAGCGCAGTTTAGATAACACAACTGACCAGATATCCTTATACCTTGGGTTTCCCTTGTTTTCATTCTCAAAAGACTGTGACTCTACTCTATATCACCAGGCTGGCATTGATACATGAGGTCATTGCCATGGTAAGTAGACCTGAAATACAATAAATAAATATCCGTCTAGATCTGTGCACTATAGACACTATATCAGACAAATCTCCAGGCTGTAATTGGTGACTATTACTTTTGAGATGTGCAAACTATGGCATAAGGGAACGATGAGCAGATAAGAGACATTCCGTAATTTCGATTAAGATATTAATGAGCGAGCTAAGACGGACATGGTCAATATAACTGTGTGTTCAGCACTTTTGAAATGTACAGCAACAGAATGCAGAACATGGCCTGCTTTGACAGTATTTTCCCTGTACACCAAGTGAGAACCGTAGGATAAATAAAGGGGGCATTTAAGCAGACAATGAAAGCTCTTACAATATTAGATGATGACATTTCTCAA
Organism: Oncorhynchus mykiss; assembly: GCF_057628025.1. Taxonomy (NCBI): domain Eukaryota; kingdom Metazoa; phylum Chordata; class Actinopteri; order Salmoniformes; family Salmonidae; genus Oncorhynchus; species Oncorhynchus mykiss. Next base: position 10,525,714 of record NC_143048.1, read on the forward strand.
AAACAGGTTATAGGCTACATGTGCACCGTCGAGTCAGAAGAGTAACATTAGGCGAAATTAAGAGGTGAAAATAGACCAAATTATTAGGGTGAGGCACATGGGCTACTAACAGCTTACTACACAACATACACTTAATATTACTTTGTTAGGTACAATATACATATCTCCCTGGCAAATTACATCATTTATGCAGCAGCATACAGTATAATACATTTTTGGACTCCCCTTGTTGTGATGTGCTCACTTGAACAGGAAGTTGGCACGGCGGTCCTTCATGGGTAAATGTTGTCATCAAAGAAAGAGAAAGATTTACAATTCCGAGTTGGATGACCGTTCAAAACGTATTTTCCCAGTCTGAGCGAGTTTATTCCCGACTTCCCAGTTGCAATGCTTGCGGTTAGCCATTGTCACCGATTCCTTCCAAACAACTCATTGTTGAATTTGCGATTTCCAACTTGTAATGTGTAATGTTTATATCCAATGGCCGATGAGCACCGATACGTTTTATCTATAATTTATCTTCATTATTTCTCTTCATATGACAATGATTAGAAAGGATTTGCCAGTAGATTGTCTACTTGATTCATGGTGATGACTGCTAGCTAAGATTTTGAAAGTAATATGTTGACATGATCAGTCCAATCAAAGCTACTGTAGATATAACTTGATTTCATTTCATCATTTTATCTGTGGCCAATGACCTTGAGCCTTCTTGGAAGGGAACTTCTAATCTGTCTATGACAGGACCCAAATGGCTCACATTCTTGATGTGTACCTGTACTAAAGGAGGGTGACGTAGTGTCCCCATGAGTGACAGAACACTGAGCCAATCACGGTGCAATGCTCCTATTTTCTGCTGGCCTGCCCCACCATCACAGAAAGCACTGAGCTAGGCTGAAACACCTGCATTTTGGAGCTGCCCCCCAAAATATATATTATTTATTTATTTAGCAAAAAATGTGGGGCTCTGCCGGGTCGCCACTGTATGTTACGATGTAAAATATTGTCTGTTGGATAATGTGGAACTTCCTTTTCTGTTTTGTGCGGCCATAGTACCTGTATGGGTTGGATTAGGGTTCAGTAGCTTGGCTGACATGTTGACTTAAACGAAGAGGTGTTTATCATGATGAGATGACATGGTAATTATGGCCAGGTTGTTGTTATATGTTATATGTTATATCAGGTTGTTGTTATATGTGGCTTCTTGGTTTTAGTCTAATACCTTCATGGGTCAAGGAAACCCCCACAGTTAGTGTGCTTGTTCAGGAGTTACTAAACAAGTTAATCCAATGGCATCTCCAGCTTTGGACCTTAATTGTTATTTTCAGAGCGTTTTTCTGGAGTGAAGTCAAAGCTTTTCAGGGTGTTTTGAAATGGCTGCTCATAGTTTGCGAAGGAATAAAGTCCAGGCAGTGTACTTTGGATCCCAATCTGTCTTTTGAGTAGCTACTCTTGATGTTGTGTGTATGCTACAGTGTTTGACCGCAGACCTACTGGATTCTTTTGTATAGAGGAAAAAAATAGAGACACCTGCTGGGAATTGGCCCCTGAAAAGAAAAATAAGCTATTGAGATTGAAAGCAGGATACAGTGCAACTCCCCCTCAACTCTTTTCTGGCCTAAAACTTAAAACATGTCATGTTCGATAAATGTACACATTTGGGGTTATTTTTGTAGGCTTAGAACGTTTTTCAAATCATGAGAGCATTAGCACAAGAAAAAATAGAATTCAGAGAAAAATACATCTTGTCAATGTGACTGATGTTAATGCATACAAATTTCCAAATTACTTGTGCAGAAAAAAAGGACCCGTCATAAAGGAAAATAAATTGATTAGATTAGTTGATTAGATTACAGCACTTTAATTGGATCCTCTGCGTGCATGAAGCAAGGCCCCAAAAGCACAAACAATGATGCTATCACAGTACAGTATGTACATTGAGGGAGTTGCTGTATAGACCAATGTGTTCCAGCTCTATAAGTAACATAGCAGGGACAATGGGAACAATATGTTATGTTCAGTGTTTGTATTTTTTTTAAAGAGAAATCACGCAGTTGTCTACACTGTTTAGCACAACACCCCCCCCCCCCCCACACACACACACACACAAAACTATTAATAATTGACTGCAACCCGGTCATACATGATTTAACAGAACACTTTGTCTCTGGATTCAGGCTTCTTCAGAGCTATATTTAGAGAGTTAGGCCAACTTTTTGAATTTTGAATATTGTTTTCATTTGAGATATTCAGTTATATAGCATTATACCATGGCATTGTTGAATACTCGTTTCTGATTAGCTTGAAGGGCATTCCAGAGTGTGGATTATCTTCCTATAACGCACGGGACTGATGGTTTGGTTAGCGAAACTAGCAAGTCTTTATGTATGGTTACCAAGGCACTTACTGTAGATACAGTATCTATTAAACTTGTTAGCTACTTCAGTAGCCCCGTGTAAATGATCCATTACTTGTTTAAATATTCCCCATGTAATGTCAATGGTTGGCAAACATGGCTGCCATAGAATGTTGTTGTGTCATGCAAATGAATCGCAATGCAGAAACCTCAATGTCCTCTCTAAATACAGTACATGTCTCTGGGCTTCTTTATGTAGATGTTCACAACATTACAACGATTGGCTCTCCCATCAGATTGTCAGATAGCACTCTGGTTAGATTTCATTGAGAAGTTTTTGGGAGACGTGGGTGTGGACACGACGTCGATGCTCAAATTGTGCTGCCATTTGTCTAGTAACGCATGCAATTGTCTCCAATCCAGTCCCAAGTAACGAAGTGCTGACACACCCAGTGTCATTGGGAAATAGTGGGCTGAAACCTCTAGTGCTCTAATCAGCTACATGGTCTAATTGGCCAACGTTTTGACTTCCTTTCCACAAATCAAATGCCAAATCCTATGCCCATTGTGGACCACAAGCTTGTTTTAGCGTAATCGGTGATAAGGATTGTAACCCAAACCCATATTATGTGATTGCTCTGTACTGTATGCCGTAGGTCTAACTGATTGTGTGTGTTGTTTTGCAGGGTGCGGGCTATGGGGTGGAGGTCTGAGGCATGGCCTGGTTCTGGGCCCCCTGGGTGAACAACACCCAGTAGCCCTGAGATGATGAGTGGCCCTCCGCCCTGGCACTCCTCTAAGTGATGAAGACCCCTGCCATCCTCCTCCTCATCCTGTCTGTCCTGTGCAGAACTGTGGTAGGCACTTTTAACTTTGTTTCTGCTCATTACGGCAGTAGTGATTGTACTTAACATCACTTTTCAACTTCAATCCATCCATAGAAGTGTGTCAGGTCATTAGACGCTGTCGTTGTTAGTTTGTTGGATTATCCTTAGGAGCTGTTATGAAATGTAAGTCATGTGAAGATGATTCACCGTTCTGAATCACTGCAAATAATAATGGTCTGTGTGCTTTATAGAACACAATCAGAGTGCTGGGAAGCTGATCCGAACAGCAGTGCCAGTATAATGTGCTTTGCATCCTCAATCGATGCAGCTGGTTTAGTGGATGTGTCAGCTTTTATGGAGAACTTAAGTTACACCACTAGAGTAAGCCAAGGAATTTGTGTTTTATATCCAGTCAGATTTTACACCCAGTCAGGCCCACTACAGTTAGATATTGTGGGGCTTACCCAGGTGAGCCCGCTGGGGTTGACCCCTGACCCTCCATCCTGTGATTTGTGTCTGGCAGCTTGTGTCAACGAAGTCGGTGAAGCACACAGTGGAGGAATGGAACAAATACAGGAGCGAGTGCCTGCTGAGAATGAGCATGGACCCCACACCCCCAGGTAAGACTCAAAGACCTGTCCTATGTCCTAATCAGGCACACCCGATTGTGGGTTAACTAATAGAATAGAATAACATATAAAGCGTTATTGGGTAGACAGTGGAAATATGCCTTTGGCTTCACAGTTATAAAAAAACACCAGGAGCTTCATCCACAGAATCTACCCAATTCTTAGGATAAGTACCATGAGTCAGGCTTCAACTTAATGTCTGACCCAAAGGACTGGATCCATTGCAGGGCAGTATCCTCATCATTACTACTGTTTTCCCAGCTGGTCTTCCTCCAAACACTAAACAGTCTCTATCCTGCTTAGTTTAAGACAAAATCTTAGGGATTCAGGGTCTGCTTACTGCTTATATACTTACTTCTACCCCCAGGCTTATTCTGCAGCCGCATGTTTGACATGTACGCCTGCTGGCCGGAGGGCATCCCCAACACCACCGTTAAAGTGCCCTGCCCGTGGTACCTTCCCTGGTACAACCAAGGTACTGGTGTGGCATTGGTTAGTGCTTTATGGTTTGGTAGAAGAAATGAGATTCTGTTTCATCCAACTTCTAGCTAGGAGGTTAATGCTAACACCGTTTCTATCTAAAGCCGTGCAGAATCAGGCCCCCGGTGTCTGGTCTGGTGCGTGAAATCACAAGCTCTGCTCGTCGGCTACTGCGTAGAAACCTAGAGGGGGGGAAAAGCCCTGGGGCCTTATTTTATAACCGTGCTCCATTTCTGGAAGTCTGTGCACTTACAAAAATATTGAGATTTATAAACTTGACGCACGCCATATGTGTATGCATATTTCCCATTATAAATCAGCCCTGTCGTAAAACTGTGGATACGTGAACGAGCATTAAAGCCTGGAAAACGCTTCACCTTTTATGGTGACAATAACGCCCTTTATTTGCTGTATAATTTGGAACTATTGGAATTACGCCATGGCATACAAGAGACACGTTGTTGTTTAATAGTTTATCAAAAGATTATTGGGTTTTTGGTTGTCCTGCCTTGGTATAGACTCTGGGATTAAATAAGCAATGATGTCGCGCTCCTATCGCACAGCAATACTGTAACCTTACCCTGTCAAATATTTTACATAAGCTACCAGCCTATTTACTGTGTTGGCAAAATGTTTTCATCTTTAGCAGTGATTTATGATGTGTCTGGAACAGGACAGTGTTCGTTTCTGAACGTGAAAACAATGGCAAATTGTCATGGGCCTGCCAGCAGAACGTTTGAATTCAATTTTATATCGACTTTTCCCCCAACCTAAATACGATGGACTGCCCGCGCATTCTGAAACATTGTAGGGCTGCTACATTTTTTAAATTACAGTACTTACAGTTCTATTTCTCGTGTACTTTTGTTCTATTTGGCTTTTTTATTTATTATAGTACTACTGATTTTCATTACTGTATTGTTGGGAAAGAGCATGCAAGAAAGACATTTCACTGTATTTGTGAAAGTGACAATTAAAATGTGAAACTTGATTCATACTGTAGACCTACTTCAATGTAAACGATCGGCTGTTAAATTCGACTGTAGCCTAAATTCTGTATTATAAACTGCGCTGCCTATGCTATTGCTAATCCTGAAATACATATAGCCTCTTTACATGGCTACTAGGTCCAATTAAACGAGAGATGCACATGGTAATTGTTGTATGGCTCCTTCGGGAATATGAACCCATCACGGACAGAAAAGTGAGGAATATATTCTGCAATAGTTATGAAAATAGGAAAGACATTTCTACGTCTAATGATAAGATTCCTATGTCAAATTGTTTTTGACCAAACGAATCTAACAAAGATTTTCGCCCTTCTAACTAATGGAAAATGTTGCATTCTTGTTAATATGTTTTCCTGTTTTTAGTTTTTTATGAGTAAGCTTTTCACCATATCCCCATATCCCCATTTGCACAAAACACTTACTTACCAGCTTGCCATACAATATCTCAACCACTAGCAGATGTGCTTGTGCATGGTCTAAAGTTTGCGGGAAAGTGAACACATTCTCATATCAAGTATTTTTTTGAAGTAAATACCTACTGGCGCACGCACATTTTGGGCTATATTTTGTACATACACACGGTTTATAAATGAGGCCCCTGGTCTGCCCTAAAAAGCCTATGTAAATTACGATCGACAGAACGGACCCAGCAAAAAACTATTTTGGCCTCTAAAATTGGTTTATTATGATTATGTTCGATCCCCACTGTGAATCATTTTAAAGTCCACTACAAATCGAGATATTAAATTAAATTGTGATCCATTCTGACTACTACATTTGTCGTCACACAGGACCGTGTGCTGACACAGACCTATCACGGGCCGGGAGGCTAGGATGAAAGCGACTACATTAACCATGATCCTTTGCTAGTTATTGCCACTTTCAACATGATCCTTAACAATTTTGTGGTGCCATTCAGACCCATTCAGCGATATGGCGTGCTTACAATTCAAATAGTTCCGGCTTCATGCGCCATTGGGAATACGTGTATGACGTCAGCGCTATCACTATCTGCTGGTTTTAATGTCTATGTGCAGAATTGAATTTGTCTCATCTGTTTGCCTTCTTCCTTTATCTCTCCCTCCCCGTGTCTGTGCAGTTCGTAATGGATATGTGTTGCGGGAGTGTGGGCCTGATGGCCAGTGGGCCGTTAACAACACCAGTAGCACCTGGAGGGACCACTCCCAGTGCAACGCAGACAATAACCAGCAGGTGGCACAGGTAATACCCATCATGCACCATTCCTGAAGTAGACCCTCCTCTCAGAGCACATAATAACATGCATGGCTAAGAGTAGGACAGTAGACTTTCAAATGATTCATGCTTTTAATGACTGAATGTGACTTTTAGAAAACTACACCAGTAGTCTTAGGAGACCCACCAAGTACTGACAGATGTTTTGAGAGGTAAACTAATTAATAGCCATTCAAAAAGCAAGGATTAATAGAGTAGGTACTCCATTGGGATTCCACCTGTAGGGGACATAGAAACGCAATTACCAGAATGGCCATTCTTTTACGATAATGCCAGAGTGCTCTGATTGCTTATGAATGTTGAGGTGGGCTAGCAGCAGCAGCAGCCGTCGCTGTGTCCTAATGTTGACGTCCACTCATCCCTATCAGCATGCTCAACTCGCGTCCTCCTTACCCTCTCTTAATTTCACATCTAGTGCCGCACTCCATTACGAGCTCAGTAATGAATGGCCCGTTTACTACGTAAATATAAAAGATCTCATTACTTAGTCGGTATTACATACAGGGTTATAGATCTGCCAGGGCTACGGGGGTGAGCTCTGAAAGACACGCAGTCCTTTCTTTATGAAGAGGGAGACAGCCGTCACCTAGGGGTTATGTTGTTGCTGGCAACCGATGATGCAATGCTGCTTTGCCTCATTGGCCCCACAACTGAAATGTACTCCAGTCTGCTGCCAGACTTTCTGATGATAAGAAAAATAGGTGGGCAAACGTTTATCACCGTTCACGGCCATTCGTAGTGAATAAAACAACGCTCCCTATGTTTCCAATGCATTTTTCCATGATAGGTGGGTAAATGTGCATTTTACGCTCCACTTCACCATTGTTTGACACCAGTTACACTCACATGTTCTAATCTGTGAGATTCATAAACCTAGAGTATACAATAATGTAGTGTCACATATTTTCAACAGGAGCTTATTAGTGTACTGAGCGTCATTAAAGCGTTCATGAGCATTTTCCGAGGCATAATAGGCATCAAGACAAGAGGACTTCTTGCAGTCAGTGCATCTGCTTCGTCTGTATCTGTGTCCCTGTTTGCACTCTACTAAAAGGACAGGACATTCGTTCAGTACAGCACATCCATAAGAGAGTCAGAGAGTTATAGGTGAAAACAGGGTCATGTTGTTCCCTCGTCTACTTGGGATTTGAGTGCAGGTCTTTGTGTGTCCACAGGAGAACCAGATGGTCATCTTGGCCTACTTCCGGGTGATGTACACTGTGGGCTACTCTCTGTCCCTGGCCAGCCTTTCCCTGGCCCTTGTCATACTGCTCATCTTCAGGTAAATACTGGCTCTGACCACAGTTGTAAACAGCATACAGTACATCTTTATATGTCAGGATTTGACTCTATGGGACTGTTTGGACAAGGCAATGGCTTCACTTCTAGTATTCTGATGTGAATTAGGAAAATGTAAATCATACAGTAGTAGGGAAATAACCCTGCAGCAACAGGAAATTTGAATTATTATGTGGATTATAATTAATGGATATTTTTTGTTACTGCAAATTCTGACATTTTAAAGTGTAAATTACAAACTTTAGAACCTTGGATACACTACAAGTTTGCATTTCCTGCTGTGCAGGAAAATTCTCAGTAACAAAAGAGTGATCAAATGAAGATCCTACATCTGTATATGACATATACATGATGCTGGAAATAATTTTGTGATACAGTAATCTCAATGTCAAGTGTTGTACCCTAGGAAACTAAGGTGCACCAGGAACTATATCCACACCAATCTGTTTGCGTCCTTCATCCTGCGAGCCATATCCATCCTCACCAGAGATGCTGTTCTCACCAGGGACACCCCCGAGTTCAGAGACAACAGAGACGTGTCCAATGTCCTCAGTGATCAGGTCGGGAACTAAAGGCTATACACACTAATGCAGGTTATAGAAACACACACTCACACAAACAAACAGTTTACAGACTCAATTCATCACTCCGCCCCTGACCTTTGCCCCCAGGCTCTCTCTGGCTGCCGTGTGGCCCAGGTGCTGATGCAGTACTGTGTGGGGGCTAACTACTACTGGCTGCTGGTGGAAGGACTGTACCTTCACAACCTGCTGGTGCTCATGGTCTTCTCTGAGAACAGCTACTTCTGTGGATACCTCTTCATTGGCTGGGGTAGATACATACACACACTCACACATACAGATGGACACACACACACACACACATATGATAAATTATATAAATGCTGTTTCCTGACAGTAATGTATGGGTTTATGACACTGTGTGTAGGAACCCCAGTGTTATTTGTGGTCCCCTGGATTATAGTTCGGTACCTGTACGAAAACACACGGTGAGTCACTCTCATTTCCATTCCGTTTTATTTCCTCCTCATCTGTTACTAAAAACAAAATTACAACTAAGAGATTGTGACTCACCTCCTCCCAGGTGCTGGGAGATCAACGAGAACATGGCACACTGGTGGATCATCCGCACACCCATCCTCCTGGCCATTCTGGTGAGTGTGTGTTGATGTGCGTGTCGACTGTGTTGTGCGACCCTAAAGCAAAGGGGGCCTATGGGTGAGTCATTCGTCAACGCCCCACTCCCCCCCCCCCCCCCCCCCCTGCAGTTTTGTCTCTTTGAAGTTAGCAGACCGTGACAAACCTGGGGAAATGGTGCGAACGTGAAAGCTGACTGGTGCATGTTTTGGTTTCCGGAATACACTGTGCCTTAAAATGAATGGATGACTCATAAACCCAGAAGAGATAAAAATGAATGTCACCTGGTTTCTTTTCTTTTCTTAGTAACACTTAGGAATAAGGACCTAGACTTTTAATATTTATGCTTAACACGTTCTTGAAGCTTGAATCCACCTTATCTTAAGAGTGTTTAATTAGCATCTCTCAGTGAAACTCCGCGAGGAAGAGAATCTACTTTTTTTCTGTGGTATTTTGCATCAGAAGCAACATGCCAGAAGAGATGAGGATTCACATATGACTTGCCATTTGTCCCACAACTCTCGCATTTCCCCTCAGGACAAAATGCCTAACATGGTTTGACATAATCACTAATGTTAGACAATTACTGTGTTTTGCATTTCTGTTTCACCTTCCGTATTGTACTAATGTGTATATTTTTGTAATTACACGGCTCATCTGTAAAAGAGGCCTTGGTCTCAGCATGACTCCCTGTCAAGATAAAGGTTAAATAAATCAAATGAGTAATTCATACGTAATATGGCGTGCAGCTGCACTCTGTCACCTGGACTTTGCAGTTAATACCCCTAACATGCTGCAGTCTGACTTTGGAACTCAAACTTTAGCTTTTCACATTATTACATAATTCTCACATACTCACCCTACTTCAACAGTAGCAGTTATCCTTGTTTCACGTTCTCATATAATACTGAAATGCCGCAGAACAGACCTATTAGGATATATATCCTTTTTAGATGTCAGATTGTTACATTTTCTTGTTGGCGTCAATATAGCTAATATTGGGTGGTTTGATGTTAATTTTTTTTTTATTCCAGGTCAACTTTTTCATATTTATTCGGATCATACAGATCCTTGTCTCCAAATTAAAGGCACGCCAAATGAGGTACACAGATTATAAATTCAGGTAAGAAAGATACAGCACCTTCTAATCCATGAATTACGTAACAGCAAACCAGAATAAAAACACAAAACAAACACCGTATTGTAGCTTCTGAAACTGATTTAGTCAACTCATTGCTTACTCATGTCTATGTGTTTCTTGCCACGTAACTTTTGTCTCTGTCGTATGCCTTGTTAAACGCCCTTCCATTCACGGAACATTGCTGTACGATGCTGTCAACTATCGTCTGGCGTGAACACGCAAGGACTCTGCTCTTGTGCGAGCCAGAAGACATTGTGATGACCTAACACTATCCACACTAAAGACATTTGCTTCAAACTCTGTTGACATCCATTACCTCAATAATCCATCACTAAGTTGACTTGCACTTCTACTAACCCTTTGTTGCATGCAGAGTAAAGGGAGCTGTGGAATCCCTTTGATGTTTCTGTGGTATTCGAAGGGGCCTTCCCGTCCTTTGATTGTGAGCCGTGGTCCTTTGAGACGGCATAGACTTTTTTTTTTTATGGAACCAGCCACATCCAGGAAACCAGTCGCATACCTAATCCTCTGAACTAAGCCTGGCCTCGAGGCACGCTGGACGACATGAGTCTGATTGGAATCTAAGCACAAATGCAGCTGATACACAAGATTCTGATCCACCAAAAGAGTCCCGGGAAGAGGAGGCTTTTTTTGATTTCCCAAGATGCTTTGTTTGAAGCCGTTACATACCATCCCTGACTCTGAGTCCAGGTGTGGAAGTTGTGGCTTTCCTTTTTTGGCGTTTTATGTTTTTGTGTTTGTGTGAAACGTGAACCATCCATTGATGTCATTGATGAAAGTGATTCACCATATAGGACCAAACAGACCTATCTAATAGTTGCCCTTGCTTGGCTCTGTAAAGGATGCTCTGTGTGTGCAGGTTGGCAAAGTCCACTTTGACCCTCATCCCTCTCCTGGGCATCCATGAGGTTGTCTTTGCCGTGATGTCAGAGGAACAGACAGAGGGCATCCTCCGAAATATCAACCTCTTCTTTGAACTTTTCTTCAATTCTTTCCAGGTAATATGATGAGGTACAAAGGTTATGTATGTGTGTGTGTGCGTTTGTGCGTTCGTGCAGGCATTCTTTCTTGTTACTGCATGTTATTTCTCTCAGTGGTGCTTCTGTTAGGTGTGTGTTAGATGTGTGTGTTAGAAAATGGAGAGCACTCTTCTTCTGATACCTGTCTCTCTCTCTTCCCGCAGGGTCTCCTGGTTGCCATCCTGTACTGCTTTGTCAATAAAGAGGTGAGTAGTAACGAAGTGAAGTGTGCTCTCAACCAAGCCCAGGTCAAAACAAGTGCACTTGAACATCAGTAGCAAACACCTGAGGTGATGGCACATTCATCTCTGTTTGTTCCTATGAGAAGCCAGCGCTTTCTGTGACCTGCTGGGTATGTCACCTTGTCACTGTGGGTTAGCTGTCACACAGAGAAGCTCACTACCTACGTCAATGGGGAAACGGGATGTCAGTGAGGGGCCCAGCCATGTGTAGAGTCAAGAAGTGTATAGGCCACTGTGACATGAAGGGTCCAATGTATCTCCTGTGGAGATATGGGCTAGTTTGGTTGAGGTAGCCTACAGAGTAGTGAGTAAAGAGAATAATGATACAATTTGATATAATTTGTCTTTTGGTCTGACCAGATCAAAAGGTCAGGGAAAACTCATTACTTTCCCTCGTTCATCCCTCTCTCTCCCTCTCTCCCTCTCTCCCTTTGTCCATCTGTCCCAGGTGCAGTCAGAGATAAAGAAGAAGTGGCAGCGATGGAAGCTGGGCATGAACGTCCTGGACGACCTTCGCAACACCGGCAGCAACACGCTACAGGGGGGCACCAGCGGAGGGCAGTGCCACCACGACCCGCCCTGCCAGCCTGACTGTCCACAGAAGGATACCCACAATCTCTCCTCAGACGCCTCCGCCTCAGGGCCGCATGCCCACCCGCGCCCACACTACCACCCAGGGGCCAAGAAGGGCAAGGCCTACTGCTACATTTCCGCCCGCAAGCAGGTGCTGAACGGCCTTGATGGAACTCCGCTGGGCAACGGGGGAGGAGAAGGAGTCATCAAATACTCTGAAAGCTACTGCTGAGTGGCCCTGTTGGGGTCTAATGAGGGCTAACGAGTAGCTGACTACCTTTGTCATTTCTAGTGGAAAGAATCCGAACCAGACAATCACCTGCTTCCAATTCAGTTGTGTACTTCCAGATCTATGTGGCCTACTTGGTGTTTCGTGAAACCCATGTCTTAATAATTGTGTAAACATGATCCGGGACTCTTTGGATGATTGCCAGAATGCCTTTTCTGCCCTGGCCAATCAGGCTATGTGTTGTGACTCCCATAGGCTTCCAGTGGGAGATAAGATGACCCATCCCAAGTGCAATATCGCCGCAATCGACCCAGATGTTGAGGAAAGCTACTACTTAAATTAGGAAATGATCACCGTCCAACCTTTATCTGCTCAGCTTTGACTGTTTTGGGGGGTTTTCCTCTTTGTTCTCTACCTCTCGCTCTACTTGTGGACAAAATGGAAAGGTTACGTACCAACCGTGGACCGTCTTTTCATGTGCAATGGATATTATAACAATAGTTTGTTTTATATGTTGGTATTGGAAAATGTCTCTGTGAGGGACTTAGAGAAGGCAAGAGGTGAGCAAACCAATATTGTCTTCCCCAGTGAGTTAGACACACACACACACACACACACACACACACACACACACACACACACACACACACACACACACACACACACACACACACACACACACACACACACACACACACACACACACACACACACACACACACACACACACACACACACTATGGTTTCCCTAGGCAACTCTGTGTTTTGAATTCCTCTCACCCAACCGTTGAAAACCTGTCATTCCCCTTGCTCTCTAGTCATACATTTATGGCAACCTTATAGTCATAGTTATGGTAGCCTGTTACTCACCACAAATAGTTTTTTTCTTGTAGCTTTTCCAGACTAACCACAACCACTTACCACCCAGCTGAAGGCTTTACATCCCGCTGAGCACAGGTCGTAACATCTCTCCTCTGCGTCTGGGGATTAAGGTCCCAGCACCCTTGCTGCCATGTAGCTTAAATCAAAATGGGGCAATAGGAAATGGCTCTCTACACGATAGACCACAGCCACAAAATACACATTTAGTATTCTGCTGCGTGCGTGTCGATGGTATGCTGTAGGTCTACATGTCCTCTGTGAAGATGTCTGGTACTTTACATACATCTATGTAAGGTTGCCAAAAACTCGGTTCTCCATGCCGGAATCAGTGAGAAACAAAATATTTTGCACTGAACTCACCCTCAGTGAAGTTTTGAAATACCAATTACCCAATATGAGTTTAGCTAACGGTGCTTTATTTTAACCCAGCTAAAAATCCCCCACTCCTATTTAAAGACTGGTTTCAATCTAAAACTAGTACAGCACAACCCTAACTTCTCCAGATATAGCTTGACTACTCGGTGTGTATGGATCTGTCTGAGCTTCCAGAGCCCTCAACTCATTTTACTGTTTGTAATTAGTCTCTTCTTGAGGGTCACATTGCACCTAAAGGCTCCCCACCGGTTGAACAGGGGTTCTGTATAAATGTAGGCAATTAAACCAGACAATTTCCAACTTCCCTTTTGAAATAGCTCCTCTAACCCGCATACACAGAGGCCCCATCTTCACACATGCCAATGGAGTAATGAGGTAGCCTTGTTTTTCTGTCTTCCCATTCACACCAAATGGGGCTAACCCATTACCCAAACATGTCCACCATCTCTCAGTGCCATCAAAATGTAGCATGTCATACTAATGAACATTCATTTTATCACCAGGAGTATTCCTACTAGGGTCATTACTGGTGCTTGACAGAGGGGCCTTAACGCCTCTGGTGGCATAGATCATTACCCTAGTGTGTGTGTGTGTGTGTGTGTTTGTGTGTGTGTGTGTGTGTGTGTGTGTGTGTGTGTGTGTGTGTGTGTGTGTGTGTGTGTGTGTGTGTGTGTGTGTGTGTGTGTGTGTGTGTGTGTGTGTGTGTGTGTGTGTGTGTGTGTGTGTGTGTGTGTGTGTGTGTGTGTGTGTGTGTGTGTGTGTGTGTGTGTGTGTGTGTGTGTGTGTGTGTGTGTGCTCGCGCTATTATCTTAATTTCCAAAGTGGCTTGGCTGATCCTCACAACTGAAATAGCATTCACAAACTGAGCATTGCACTTCACAAATATCTTCTAGTATAATATACCTTTGGCAACATGCACGCGTAGCCTTTGGAATTTCTTTGGCAAACATTACAAATGTTTGCCAAACAGCTTATGTCAGACATTGACCTTTCAATTAAAAAATGACCAGATGTAGCATATAGTTAGTTAGCATTGCTAGTATGTGTCACAGTGGTGCCGTGACCTGGATCTAGAGAGTGGACCCAGTAAACCGAGGTCAAAGGGAGGTAGATTCAGTGGATGCTTATGTTAGAACCGTGCAGTGGGTTAGGACTGTACTGTCACCCTGGACCCACAATACATTGGGTCCATTGTGGCAGAGGTGGAACGTGTTACATAAACGGACATGACCTTCTGACGTGACTCCACATGTTCTATATACCTGTCAACAGGTAAACTTGGCGCACTGACACTCAAATGATATTTAAGTAGGTTAAGTAGGTTATCATCACAGGGAGATTACTGTACAAAGAGCAGCACTAAATCTCACATATGTGACATGAATGGACACTATTTTTACTCACTTTTTATTTACATGTTTGTTATTTAAATTAAATTATTCTTAATCTGACAGTGTTTGTCTATTGTTTTTTTGTATCTAACAAAAAATGGGACATTAATAATGACATGACAACTTTGCTGTTGAGCTTCCTTTATTCAAAAAGTAAATCACATTGAATTTCATCCAGATTAAAAGCTGTTTGAGCAATTAAATATTTGGTGTCCTGAGTTTGACATAGCAGGTGTAGGGGCGCGCCAGGCGACCATGAAAGTAGGATACTACACTGGCGTCAATTTCCTCTGGAGGTTTGGTGCCCCTGAAGGTGAAGCGCTGAAGAAGAGAAGTAAAGAATAGGAAGAGCACCGTCCTGGGAATCCCCATCTCATCTCCCAGGCAGCACCGCTTCCCTGATGGACAGTGAGAGAGGAGAGAAGTTACCTTCAGCGGTCAACCTACAATCCTAAGACTGAAACCTACACATTGGCCTGGATTGATATATGCAAAACCTATCAAACAAGATGCTAGCCATGTGTATGTACATTGTGTGATGATGTTGAGTCTTTTTTTTTCTGAGAGCTACTACAGAGTGGTTATTGTTTTTCACATTCTCATATTATTCTATTAGACAATTGTAACATCATTTTACCCAGTCCAAAAACAAGAAATCCGTTGTTTTCCTTAAAGACTCCATTGTCATCCAGGAAGTTCTCTGGGTCAAACTGATCCGGGTTCTTGAACAGTTTGGGGTCAAACAGCACAGATGACAACAGTGGAAACACTGTGGTTCCCTGGAAGAATTACAAAAGAGTACTTACATAAAACAATTGACAGTTTAACAAGTAAAAAATAATAGACGTGTAGGATAGGTTTGCGGAAATGGTGGTCACCTTTGGGATGCGGTAGCTGTGGAACGTTGTGTCTCGGGTCATTTGGTGAGGGAAAGCAATGGGAGCAAGACTCATACTTCTCTGTATTTCGTGGATGACAGCGTCCGTGTAGGGCATCTTATGTCTGTCGTCAACTGTGGGGACTCTGTTTGAGCCAATCACCTCGTCTATCTCCTTCTGAACTTTCTCTGAGGGAGAGAGACAGTCATAGGCCTTCATAGTATTTGGGTTAATATACAGTGTTTATAGTCTGTTGGGAATTAAGAAATGCCCGCATGTATGTGCTGCTTACGTGGTGTGTAATGTAAACTCTCTGTTGCAGCTATTTGGCTGATTTACCAGTACTATTTTCTATTTAGCAATAAATTAGTATAATTTCAATAACAGTGATACAGAAGAAAAAATACCTTGGATATCAGGGTACTTGATCATCATCAGACAGGCGTGTGATAGGGTGGAGGACTGGGTCTCCGTGCCGGCAGCAAACAGATCCCACACACACGGAAACAAGTTGTCATAGTTGAACTCGGTCTCGGGCTGACCCTTCTCCTAAGGAAAGTTGGAAGACACCTCTAAATCCTATACTGATAGATTTGTGAAAAAGTAAGATTTTTGCACAAAGATTCAGACAAAGATTCAGACCCACGTAAACATTGATCATATATTGTTGATGCTATTACAATATTTTGATACCGTGTAAGAGGTTCAACATCAAATTCCAGGAATCAATCACTGTTTTACCTCCAGCATTTTAACAAGGAAGACGTCGAAGTAGTCCTGGGGATTAGAGGTATCCAGGTTTTTAAGGCGACGATCTGCTTCCTCTCGTATGTAAGCTTTGGCCTTGTCTATGGCCTTAAACAGCTCATGGTGTTTTCCTGGAAAGCACTCAACAATTCTCGGGGAAATGTTGTACAGCTAGAAGAGACGCAACATTGGAAACATGGGAAGGAAGGAAGGGGTGGTTGTTATATTCAAATGGTGACCCACATACTTTTGTTATCATTATCCATTTCGGCAGGCAAGCTCATAAGACACAATCAAGTCATGCTTTGGAAGAGCTGGTATAGATAAATAACAGACATACAGTGCATATCATAAGTATTTATCCACCTTGGTTTTTTTTCACATTTTGTTGCATTACAAACTGGGTTTGAAATGTATATATTTATGATTTCTTTGTCACTGATCTACACAAAATACAAAATAATGTCAGTGAAAATAACATTCTATACATTTCTACAACAAATGCCTTTGTTGTGGCAAGCCTTATTAGGTTCAGGAGTCCCCTTGAGTAATGTTTTTTTGAGCACAGATTCAACCACATTGGCTTTTCCAATGCCTCGCAAAGAAAGGCACCAATTGGTATATACAAATTTTTTATTTTTTTACAGACACTGAATAACTCCTTGAGCATGGTAAAGTTATTAATTAGGCTTTAGATTGTGTATCAATACAACCAATCCTAAAAAAAAGTTAAATCACTGAGCGGTTTCCTTTCTGGCAACTGAGTTAGGAAGGACACCCTTTCCCCCCCTCCCATCTATCAATAGGGGCCCATCTTTTCAAGACATTGGAAAACCTCCCTGGTCTTTGTGTTTGAATCTGCATTTGAAATTCACTGGTTGACTGAGGGACCTTACAGGTAATTGAATGCACTGTATATGCTACCATACCATTGCCATTTTGCTTTTTAGCATGTCGAAGTATGTATAGACAGGCTTGTAGAGGATCTGAAACTCTGGGTCGTTGTATTCAAACTTGCGCCCAAAGACGATGGACCAGAATAGGTTGATAATAGAATGGAACAGGAGTTCTTTGGGGTTGACAGTGGAATCTGGAATAGAGACAGCAGACAAGCATAAACACACATGCTTGCACACCACAGGAGGTTGGTGGCAAATTATATATATATATATATATATATATATATGTATATATATATATATATATATTACCCCTTTTTCTCTCCAATTTCATGATATCCAATTGGTAGTTACAGACTTGTCCCATCGCTGCAACTCCCGTACGGAATCGGGAGGCGAAGTTCGAGAGCCATGCGTCCTCCCGAAACACGACCCTGCCCAGCCTTACTGCTTCTTGACCGAAGTCAGCGTGCATGCGCCCGACCCGCCACAAGGAGTCACTAGAGCGCGATGGGACAAGGATATCCCGGCCGGTTTCTATGTGTTTGATGCCATTCCATTCACTCTTTTCCAGACATTATTATGTACCGACAGATGTCACAGACAAAAACAACATACCTCCATATTCACTGAAGGCTTTCACTAGACTCTTAGCTTCCTCTTGGACCCTCTCCTCGAGGCTCCTGCATCCTTTTCCAAGGTTTTTCAGGGACATCAAGGAGAAACTGCGAAGAGTTTTCCACCTCTGCCCATTACTCAATCCCACCCCTAGATCGATGTGTACAACAGGACAGAGAGATAGGATGAACTATGCACAGTACTTCCCTTTTCTAAGCTAAGTCCATTTCCACACAGATTACGACACTATGACACGTGTATCTTACTACATCCCTCTTCCAGTCATTTTACTCACCGTGTTCGTTAACGAGTTTCAGGGTAATGGCAGAGTTGGCTCTTCCATTGAACTCTTCTCCTTGGTTGACAAAAGCATCCTTGATAGCCTGATAGCCAGAGATCACCACTACAGGTTTGGAGCCCAGCCATACAGTAAACACTGAGCCATATGTCTTACTGAGCTGATGAGAGATGAGAGGAACCCATTGATTCTTGAAGAATATAACTTATAACTCCTTCACGAACTTAGTACAACTGTCTTATCCGTTCATTGTATCCCATTGTCTTTAAGCAAACGATCAGGGCTGAGTAGATTACTTTGGAAATATAATCTGTTACAGTTGCTAGGTCCCTGTCCAAAATAAGAATCAGTAATGTTAACTTTTGAAATATCCAAACTCAGTAACATTAGTTTCCCCTCAAGAGGCAATAGAAAAAGACACAAATGATCCATCAAACTAATTTGGCGTGTCTTCATAGTGGTCTCTGACTCGTGATCAGACTCGCTCAGGTGGAACAAACTTCAACATGTGCCTTTTTTAAATGCAGAATTAAATGTCATTGACAAAAAAGTATATATTTTTATTGCAAACATCCTTTCTGAATAATCCAATAAGTAATCATCTCATTTTTCAAAAGTATCTGTAATCTGATTACAATATTTTTGGTGGTACGTAACTGATTAGTTTTGTAATCAGATTACACGTAACTGATCACAGTACATGTAATTAGTTAATCCTCAACACTGCAAACAATGTATACTGTAGCGTCAAATTATTACAACTATAATATTGATCTATGACTGCAGTACTTGCATCCGTAGCTACATCTATGACTTTAAGAGAGTCAAACAGATTGTAGCTTTTAACTGACCTTCATGTAGGACTTGTCCGGTCGTTTCAGATCCACTTGTAACAAGTTACCAAGCAGAGGAATTGGTGAAGGACCCGGAGGCAAACGTCCATAGCTGCTCTGTTTCCCCATGTACTTCCAAAGTAGAATAATAACCACTATAGCCATTATTATGGACAAAATGTTAGTCTGCAGTACATGTAGTAAATCCATGTTCAAGTCACTTAAGGACTAAGATGTGTCCGAGCAGTGTGGCAACTCTTAGCTATGTACTGTAGGCAAAGAGAGAAGGAGGGTAGACAGGAACTATCATTTAGTGAATGACTAATAAACAAGAAAGATGTGTCTGACGACTGTCATAAAAAAATAGTGACTCTTTTAAGGGCTCCTCACAACACCCTTGGGGTATGTAGAGTACGCTCTCCTGCACTGTATGTAGCCTATTTTAACCGACAACGTGTATAGCTGATTTGTAAAAACGCTAAGCAGACAAAATCAGTTCAGAAAATAAACCGCACAATAGACGGGTTCAAATCAAAATGTATTGGTTGTGTACACATATGTTGCAGATGTTATTGCAGGTGCAACGAAATGCTTCTGTTTCTAGCTCCACCAGTGCAGTAATACCTAACAATACAAGACAATACACACAAAGCCAAAAAATTCAATTAAGAAATTTCAGAACGAGCAACGTCAGACTCCAGAATATAAATATATATGTTTATGATGGTGTGTATAGACATTATGGACAGTATATGAATAGAAAAGGTGTGAAAAGGTGTGAACAGCACCTGTTCTATAAGGATGAGCCTTGCCTAGACAACAGTATATACATATGAAGTGGGTAAAACAGTATGTAAACATTATTAAAGTCACCAGTGTTAAATGACTATTGTACAGTTGAAGTCGGCAATTTACATACAGCTTAGCCAAATACATTTAAACTCAGTTTTTCACAATTCCTGAAATGTAATCCTAGTAAAAATTCCCTGTCTTAGGTCAGTTAGGATCCCCACTTTCTTTTAAGAATGTTAAATGTCAGAATAATAACAGAGAGAATGATCTATTTCAGCTTTTATTTCTTTCATCACATTCCCAGTGGGTCAGAAGTTTACATACACTCAATTAGTATTTGGTAGCATTGCCTTTAAATTGTTTAACTTGGGTCAAACATTTTGGGTAGCCTTCCACAAGCTTCCCACAATAAGTTGGGTGAATCTTGGCCCATTCCTCCTGACAGAGCTGGTGTAACTGAGTCAGGTTTGTTGGCCTCCTTGCCCGCACACGCTTTTTCAGTTCTGCCCACAAATTGTCTATAGGATTGAGGTCGGGGCTTTGTGATAGCCACTCCAATACTTTGACTTTGTTGTCCTTAAGCCATTTTGCCACAACTTTTGAAGTAAGCTTGGGGTCATTGTTTATTTGGAAGACCCATTTGCGACCAAGCTTTAACTTCCTGACTGATGTCTTGAGATGTTGCTTCAATATATCCACATAATGTTCCTGCCTCATGATGCCATCTATTTTGTGAAGTGCACCAGTCCCTCGTGCAGCAAAACACCCCCACAACATGATGCTGCCAACCCCGTGCTTCACAGTTGGGATGGTGTTCTTCTGCTTGCAAGCCTCACCCTTTTCCCTTCAAACATAAAGATGGTCATTATGGCCAAACAGTTCTATTTTTGTTCATCAGACCAGAGGACATTTCTCCACAAAGTACAATCTTTGTCCCCATGTGCAGTTGCAAACCGTAGTCTGACTTTTTTATGGCGTTTTTGGAGCAGTGGCTTCTTCCTTGCTGAACGGCCTTTCAGGTTATGTCGATATAAGACTAGATTTACTGTGGATATAGATACTTTTGTACCTGTTTCCTCCAGCATCTTCACAAGGTCCTTTGCTGTTGTTTTGGGATTGATTTGCACTTTTCGCATCAAAGTACGTTCATCTCTAGGAGACCGAACGCCTCTCCTTCCTGAGCAGTATGACAGCTGCGTGGTCCCATGGTGTTTATACTTGCGTACTATTGTTTGTACAGATGAACGTGGTACCTTCAGGCGTTTGGAAATTGCTCCCAGGGATGAACCAGACTTGTGGAGGTCTACCAACTTTTTCTGAGGTCTTGGCTGATTTCTTTTGATTTTCCCATGATGTCAAGCAAAGAGGCACTGAGTTTGAAGGTAGGCCTTGAAATACATCCACAGGTACACCTCCAATTGACTCAAATTATGTCAATTAGTCAATCAGAAGCTTCTAAAGCCATGACATCCTTTTCTGGAATTTTCCAAGCTGTTTAAAGGTACAGTCACCTCAGTGTATGTAAACTTCTGACCCACTGGAATTGTGATACAGTGAATTATAGGTGAAATAATCTGTAAACAATTGTTGAAAAAAATTACTTGTGTCATGCACAAAGTAGATGTCCAAACCGACTATAGTTTGTTAACAAGAAATGTGTGGAGTGGATGAAAAATTAGTTTTAATGATTCCAACCTAAGTGAATGTAAACTTCCGACTTCAACTGTATATAGGGCAGCAGTCTCTAAGGTGCAGAGTAAAGTGTCGGGTGGTAGCCGACTCGTAACATTGACTAAGTTCAGGGCAGGGGACTGGGCGGAGGCTGGCTAGTAACAGTGACTAAGTTCAGGGCAGGGTACTGGGCGGAGACTGGCTAGTAACAGTGACTAAGTACAGGGCAGAGTACTGGGTGGAGGCCAGCTTGTGGTGACTATTTAACAGTCTGATGGCCTAGAGATAGAAGCTGTTTTTCAGGCTCTCTGTGCACGCTTTGATGCATCTGTACTGTCTCCTCCTTCTAGATTGTAGCGGGGTGAACAGGCTGTGGCTCGGGTGGCTGAGGTCCTTGAGGATGGGGCAGGGGCAAAGCCACATTTCTTCAGCCTCCTGAGTTTGCACCTTCTTGACCACATTGTCTGTATGGACTGACCATGTTGGGTTGTCAGTGATTTGGAAGCAGATGAACTTGAAGCTTAATGATGAGCTTGGAGTGCACTATGGTGTTGGTTGACTAGCAACAAAACCGATGTGTGCACAACTATGGGGCAAAACAGACTGAATTGGCTTAGATTGTTGATAACATGTAAACTATATTTTGTGAGCACCGGTCTCTCAAATACATCGTTATGGTTGTTGGTAGCTAGCTAGATAGCTAATATTAGCCATATTAGCAGAAATGTGACAGTCAAAACACCTCAAAACAAGATATTGTATCAACAGCCAGATCAAATGAGCTGAAACGAGCCACTTACGGTCCACGACATGGCAGTTTCGTGTCATTGTTGTTAGCTATCTGGCCATCCAGAACCATAACATACATACTTTCTGTCCATTTGAAGCGAACATTGTTTTCATGACTTTGTTAGCTAGCCAGTCTATTTTCTTGCAAGTATCACTGACAGTGAAAAGGTACTTGCCTCCCTTTCTGATTTTCTCTATTTTTGCACATTTTTTAAAACTGATTACTTTCAGATCTTATTAGATAAGGGAAACCTGCATTTACCAATAACAAACTAAATGTATACTTATTTAATGTATTTAATGAACAAAGTTATCCAACACCCAATTCCCCTGTGTGAAAAAGTAATTGCCCCCTTGCACTCAATAACTGGTTGTGCCATCTTTAGCTGCAATGCCTGCAACCAAATGCTTCTTGTAGCTGTTGATAAGTCTCTGACATCTCCGTGGAGGAATTTTGGCCCACGCTTGCAATGCAGAACTGCTTCAACGTAGCAACATTTGTGGGTTTTGTCAGAAGACAGTGTTTCAAAACACACAATCAAGTGTACATGAAAATGGTTCAAAAGCAACACATTTGAAGTTTTGGAATGGCCTAGTCAAAAGTCCAGACCAAATCCCAATTGAGCTGTCGTGGCAAGACTTGAAACGAGCAGTTCATGCTTGAAAGTTAAAGAAGTTCTGCATGCAAGAGTGGGCCAAAATTCCTCCACGGCGACGTGAGAGGCTGATCAACAACTATAGTAAGAGTTTGGTTGGAGTCATTGCAGCTAAATCTGGCACAACCAGTTATGAGTGTAAGGGGGCAATTACTTTTTCACAGGTGCATTGGGTGTTGGATAACTTTGTTTGTGAAGTAAGTATGTAATCGTTGTGTTATATGTTCCCTTTATCTAATAGATTTCGGTTGAAGATCTGAGCACATTCAAAAGCAAAAATATGTAAAAGTAGAGAAAATTAGGACAGGGGAAAATACTTTCACAGCACTGTAGGTTTAAGTTAGCAAACAAACTCAATAATATCAGTTGTGCCAATCACAACCATTGTGTCAAAAGCATATGCAAAATGTGTTGTACCATCACAAGACTATTTTCATGAGTTACTTGATTTATTTTTCTGGTAACCTCTAACATTCCAGTCACAGCGTTCTGCTTCTGTCAAACAGATATATGTGTACATGGATATACTTGTGTGTCTACTTGTAGTCCTCAGTTTGATGTAGCAATCATAGGAATGTGGCATGCGGCCAAAGCTGGAGCACGCTGGCTCGATGTTGATCTCCTCTGAAGGGTTTGGTGCCGGTGAAAGTGAAGCGTTGCAGGAGGGAGGTAAAGAAGAGAAAGAGATCCACTCTGGCCAGAGCCTCTCCCAGACACACCCGCTTCCCTGAGGGAAAAGAGAAGGTAGAGGTCATTGTCAGTCAGCTGAGCCTATAACTGAATTGAAGTTGACCAGAGGTTTCTTGTTAAGTTTTTTAAATGAGTGGGGAAATCCTAGGCTGGTGGATCAGGCTAGCTCCACCAGGCTAGGGCTGTCACGCCCTGATCTGTTTTACCTGTCCTTGTGATGGTCTCCACCCCCTCCAGGTGTCGCTTATTTTCCCCAGTGTATTTATCCCTGTGTTTCCTGTCTCTCTGTGCCAGTTCATCTTGTATGTTTGTCAAGTCAGCGTGTTTTTCCTGTTCTCCTTTTGCTATTCTCTTTTTGATAGTCTTTCCGGTTTTGACCCCTGCCTGATCATCCTGCCTGCCCTGACCTTGATTCTGCCTGCCTTTCGGTAACCTTTGGAACTCTGAACTGGTTTTGACCTTTTGCCTGTCCATGACCATTCTCTTGCTTTACCCTATTGGATTATTAAATATTGTAAGACTCCAACCATCTGCATCTGGGTCTCGCCTTGTGTCATGATAAGAGCAGTCACAATCCTCTCATATTGTAATGTTTTTTTGTGGATATGATAGATACAGGAACTCACTTAATCCACAAACTACTTGCAGCATGATCTTACCCACTCCAAAAGCGAAGAATCCATTTTTCTTGAAGCATCCATTTTCATCCAGGAAGTTCTCTGGGTCAAACTCATCTGGGTTTTTAAACAGTTTGGGATCAACAAGCACAGAGGACAGCAGAGGCAGGACCATGGTACCCTGAAAGAATGACAAAATAACACCCTTCACTTGCTATGAAAACTGCATGTTGATCAGTAAAACAATTTTAACACTTCCACGTCAAACAAAATATCGTGGAATGTAACATTCAGTGTTGGTACAGTCACATAATTGTGGTCACCTCTGGAATGTGGTAGTTGTAGAACTCTGTATCTCTGATCACTTTGTGGGGTACAGAGGTGGGACTGAGGTCCATGTATCGCTGGACTTCGTGAAGCATCCGTGTAGGGCATTTTAACTCTGTCGTCAACCCTGGGCAACCTTTGAGCCAATCATCTTGTCTATCTCCTTCTGAACACTCTCTTAGGAAGATTTAAGTCACACTTTATGCTGCACTGATACCATGTACGGATTGTTGTTGGAGTTATTACATGTAACTACATCGTAATAAATGTCAAACTATTTATAGTCCAGGACTATTCTTTTGGGGATTATAATGTTATCTAATAGGTCTAGGAGACTTGGACACAATCGATAAAGAGCTGGGTAGCAGCGAACCTTGAATGTGAGGGTACTTTATCATCATCAGAAATTAGTGTTCTAGGGTGGATGTTGTGGTTTCTGTTTCAGCAGCAAAAATGTTCCATGCAGTCATCACCATAGTCTCATTGTTGGGATCTTCTTTCTCCTAAGAGAAGAGAATAAGTCACCATCAGTTATGTAAGTAAACAGCGATATCTGGTGGCTAGTGGATGCCATCTCCACATACTTATTGTCACTAAATACGTTGGAAAACCAAAGATTGGCCTCTCACTTGTCTATTCACTCATGATAGCCAAACTCACATAAGTGGACATGGATGGTATCTTAATTCCAGCCACATTCCATATTTTCATAATGAGTAAGAAGTTCACCCTGTATTATCGAATAGATATTTGAAAAACACCTTGAGGATTGATTATAAACAACGTTTGCCATGTTTCTGTCAATATTATGGAGCTAATTTGGAATATTTTTCGGAGTTGTCGTGACCGCAATTTCCGGTCGATTTCTCGTGAGTCTCGTGAGTGAAAATATCCGAAGCTCATCAAAGGTAAACAATTTAATTTGATTGCTTTTCTAATTTTCGTAACCAGGTTGCCTGCTGCTAGCTAGGCATAATGCTATGCTAGGCTATCGATAAACTTACACAAATTATTGTCTTGCTTTGGCTGTAAAGCATATTTTCAAAATCTGAGATGACAGGGTGATTAACAAAAGGCTAAGCTGTGTTTCAATACATTTAACTTGTGATTTCATGAATAGGAATATTTTCTAGTAATATTTATGTCCGTTGCGTTATGCTAATTAGTGTCCGTTGATGACAACGCTCCCGGATCCGGGATGGGTAGTACCAAGAATTAAGATGGATTTCTGCTTGCCTTTGTGTGTAATCTTTGGCCTTGTTTATGATAGCAAACATCTCATGGTGTTTGCCTGGAAAGCACCAAACAATTCTAGGGAACATGTTGTACATCTGAAAGAAATGGGAGGGGGTTTTGTTAGTGAAAACAATGGCTTGGTCAGCCCAAGGCCATTTTGTGCAATTACTGTGAGGGAGTTGAGAGCAATGGAAGATTCTATGAAAAGAGATGAGCTGAAAAGTTACTGTACCGTTCCAATAGGGCTGCGGAGTACATGGAAGTAGGCATCAACAGCCTTTTGGATGAGCTGAAACATTGGGTCATCATTTTCAAACTTGGGTCCAAAGACTACGGAGCAGATCACATTGCCAACACAATTGCAAAGCAATTCTTTGGGATTGACAACTGAATCTGGATTAGAGAAGGAAAGCAAGGACAGACAAATACTTTTAAATAATTGATTGGTTATCCATGAAGTATATAATATTATTATGGTGAAACGTTTAGAAATAGCTGTGAGAAGCAACAACTACGTTTGAATTAAACACTAGATTTTCCATGTCTTTTAAAGTAAAATGGTACCTTTTCAATTACATGTTTAGCGTGAAAACCTTGCTGAAGATAATATACTGAGAATAATGTATACAAATACTTCCTTATCTGTGATGACATTACCCCTGCCCCAGTTCTCAGTTACACTGATTACAAAACAAATGTTATACTACCTTGTAATTGAATTCTAGGGTCCTGGAGGGAGAGGCAGGTCCTGGCAAAGTGCTCTGTCTGGTTTTGTACTGGGGAGGTTTTACCAGTGGCAGATTTACCATTAGGCAGAAGAGACAATTCCCTAATCAAGGGGCCTCGCTTGTGATTTGGCAAAAAAAATAATATATATATATTTCTACGCTCGAGGCCCCCATGCTCCGCTCGAGGATATTGCCAATAAAGTTATGATAAAATATATTTCAAAAGCAAGAAAAATACTCAGAAAACAATCTACCTCCATATTCACTGAAGGCTTTCACCAGCACCTTAGCCTCTTCTTGGACATGTTCTTCGATGCTCCTGCGCCCCATCCCAAAGTTGTGAAGTGCCTATCCAAGAAGGCTCAAGGCCATTGGCCACAGATAAAATGTCAAATCACGTTATACAGTGGGGCAAAAAAAGTATTCAGTCAGCCACCAATTGTGCAAGTTCTCCCACTTAAAAAGATGAGAGAGGCCTGTAATTTTCATCATAGGTACACTTCAACTATGACAGACAAAATGAGGAAAAAATGAGGAAAATCACATTGTAGGATTTTTTATGAATTTATTACACTCTGACTTTAGATATCTCTGTTTTCTTTATATTTTGGTTAGGTCAGGGTGTGACGACGACAATATCCTGTACCGGCTCTGCGTACTATGTCTCCGGTGCGTCTGCACAGCCCAGTGCGTCCTGTGCCAGCGCCCGCACTTGCCTTGCTCAAATGAGCAATCAGCCAGGACTCATTGTGCCAGCTCTATGCTCCAGATCTCCAGTGCGCCTCCACAGTCCAGTACGTCCAGTGCCTGCTCCTCGCACTCATCCTGAGGTGGGTGTCTTCAGCCGGTGCCACCTGTACCAGTCTCACGCACAAGGCCTCCAGTGCGCCTCCAGAGTCCAGTACGTCCTGTGCCTGCTCCCCGCACTCGCCCTGAGATGCGTGTCTTCAGCCCTGTACCACCAGTGCCTGCACCACCCATCAGGTCTCCAGTGCACCTCCACAGTCCAGAGCTTCCGGTGACAGTTCCCAGTCCAGAGCTTCCGGCGACAGTTCCCAGTCCAGAGCTTCCGGCGACAGTTTCCAGTCCAGAGCTTCCGGTGACAGTTCCCAGTCCAGAGCTTCCGGCGACAGTTCCCAGTCCAGAGCTTCCGGCGACAGTTCCCAGTCCAGAGCTTCCGGCGACTGTTCCCAGTCCAGAGCTTCCGGCGACAGTTCCCAGTCCAGAGCTTCCGGCGACAGTACCCAGTCCAGAGCATCCGGCGACAGTTCCCAGTCCAGAGCTTCCGGCGACAGTTCCCACTTGTCTCTGATTGGGGATCATATTTAGGTAGCCATTTTCCCTTTTGTGTTCGTGGGTTCTTGTCTATGTGTAGTTGCCTGTCAGCACTCATTGGTATAGAGTCACATATCGTTTTGTTATTTTGGTTAGTTTGTTCAGTGTTCATTCTTATAATAATAAAGAATGATGGCTCTGAATGAACTTTATTTGACTCTTTGCAAACTGGATACCATTTATCATTGTAGCTGGGGATTTTAACAAGGCTAATCTGAAAACAAGACTCCCTAAATTTTATCAGCATATCAATTGCGCAACCAGGGGTGGAAAGACCTTGGATCATTGTTACTCTAACTTCCGCGATGCATATAAGGCCCTGCCCCGCCCCCCTTTCGGAAAAGCTGACCACAACTCCATTTTGTTGATCCCTGCCTACAGACAGAAACTAAAACAAGAGGCTCCCACGCTGAGGTCTGTCCAACGCTGGTCCGGCCAAGCTGACTCCACACTCCAAGACTGCTTCCATCACGTGGACTGGGACATGTTTCGTATTGCGTCAGACAACAACATTGACGAATACGCTGATTCGGTGTGCGAGTTCATTAGAACGTGCGTTGAAGATGTCGTTCCCATAGCAACAATTAAAACATTCCCTAACCAGAAACTGTGGATTGATGGCAGCATTCGCGTGAAACTGAAAGCGTGAACCACTGCTTTTAATCAGGGCAAGGTGTCTGGTAACATGACCGAATACAAACAGTGCAGCTATTCCCTCCGCAAGGCTATCAAACAAGCTAAGCGTCAGTACAGAGACAAAGTAGAATCTCAATTCAACGGCTCAGACACAAGAGGCATGTGGCAGGGTCTACAGTCAATCACGGACTACAGGAAGAAATCCAGCCCAGGGCTGCAACGGAAACATGCGGTCTCTCCTTCACTGCAGCCGAGGTGAGTAAGACATTTAAACGTGTTAACCCTCGCAAGGCTGCAGGCCCAGACGGCATCCCCAGCCGCGCCCTCAGAGCATGCGCAGACCAGCTGGCCGGTGTGTTTACGGACATATTCAATCAATCCCTATACCAGTCTGCTGTTCCCACATGCTTCAAGAGGGCCCCCATTGTTCCTGTTCCCAAGAAAGCTAAGGTAACTGAGCTAAATGAGTACCGCCCCGTAGCACTCACTTCCGTCATCATGAAGTGCTTTGAGAGACTAGTCAAGGACCATATCACCTCCACCCTACCTGACACCCTAGACCCACTCCAATTTGCTTACCGCCCCAATTGGTCCACAGACGACGCAATCGCCATCACACTGCACACTGCCCTAACCCATCTGGACAAGAGGAATACCTATGTAAGAATGCTGTTCATCGATTAACAGCTCAGCATTTAACACCATAGTACCCTCCAAACTCGTCATTAAGCTCGAGACCCTGGGTCTCGACCCTGCCCTGTGCAACTGGGTCCTGGACTTCCTGACCGGCCACCCCTAGATGGTGAGGGTACGTAACAACATCTCCACCCTACTGATCCTCAACACTGGGTCTCCACAAGGGTGCGTTCTCAGCCCTCTCCTGTACTCCCTGTTCACCCACGACTGCGTGGCCATGCACGCCTCCAACTCAATCATCAAGTTTGCAGACGACACTACAGTGGTAGGCTTGATTACCAACAACGACGAGACGGCCTACAGGGAGGAGGTGAGGGCCCTCGGAGTGTGGGTCAGGAAAATAACCTCACACTCAATGTCAACAAAACAAAGGAGATGATCGTGGACTTCAGGAAACAGCAGAGGGAGCAGCCCCCTATCTACATTGACGGGACAGTAGTGGAGAAGGTGGAAAGTTTTAAGTTCCTCGGCGTACACATCACGGACAAACTGAAATGGTCCACCCACACAGACAGTGTGGTGAAGAAGGCGCAGCAGCGCCTCTTCAACCTCAGGAGGCTGAAGAAATTCGGCTTGTCACCAAAAACACTCACAAACCTTTACAGATGCACAATCGAGAGCATCCTGTCGAGCTGTATCACCTCCTGGTCCGGCAGCTGCTCAGCCCAAAACCGTAAGGCTATCTAGAGGGTAGTGAGGTCTGCACAACGCATCACCGGGTGCAAACTACCTGCCCTCCAGGACACCTACACCACCCAATGTCACAGGGCCAAAAAGATCATCAAGGACAACAACCACCTGAGCGACTGCCTATTCACCCCGCTATCATCCAGAAGGCGAGGTCAGTACAGGTGAATCAAAGCGCGGACCAAGAGACTGAAAAACAGCTTCTATGTCAAGGCCTTCACTAACATTAAGTGGCTGCTGCCAACATACTGACTCAACTTCAGCCACTAATAATGGAAAAATTGATGTAATCAATTTATCACTAGCCACTTTATATAATGCTTACATACCCTACATTACTCATCTGATATGTATATACTGTAGGCTATACCATCTACTGCATCTTGCCATCTTGATGTAATGAAATGTGTCACTAGCCACTTTAAACAATGCCACTTTACATAATGTTTTCATAAACTGTACTCTATACCTCTATATCTACTGCATCTTGCCTATGCCGTTTGGGCATCACTCATTCATATATTTTTTATGTAGATGTTTGTATTCATTCCTTTACACTTGTGTGTATAAGGTAGTTGTTGAATTGTAAGGTTATATTACTTGTTAGATATTACTGCATGGTCGGAACTAGAAGCACAAGCATTTCGCTACCCTCACATTAACATCTGCTAACCATGTGTATGTGACACAGACATTTTGATTTGAGGCTGTAATTGTTGCCAAAGGTGCTTCAACAAAGTACTGAGTAAAGGGTCTGAATACTTAGGTAATGTGATAAATAGATTTGCAAAAATGTCTAAAAACCTGTTTTCACTTTGTCATTCTGGGGTATTGTGTGTAATCAATTTTAGAATGAGGCTGTTAAGTAAACATTTTCAGAAAAAGTGAAGGGGTTTGAATACTTTCAGAAAGTGTACACGGCCCAAGTCACTATTTTCATGAGTAAATTGATAAATTTTTCTGGTAACCACTAACATTCCAGTAACAGCGTTCTCCTTCTGTGAAACAGATATTATATGTGTACATGGATATGGCTATACTTATGTGTCTACACTTAAGGCCAAAACAACAGTTATATGTGAGCAGGTAATCGGAACACGAAGCTTGCTTATTAATGACAGGTCTGGACACACAAGATATTGTTTGAATCTGGCTGAAGTGTGCAGTACTATTTATTAGTTGAAGCAAAAATGACAACCAAATGTTGTGTTACAATACATCAGCAGAATAACAAAGTGACCCCCACAGTATACATAGTGTACAGTACCTCTTAAGTACTTTGCCAGTATAGATGTACAGTCCTAACCACGTAACAACCTACAAAACAAGACCAAATTCAGTTGCTTACAGTTGCTTATTAGCATTAAAATATCAACCCATACTTTAGAGATCCTACCTGAGGATGATAACAAGAGGCATACAACTCACTAACGCTTATATAGTTGTCTACAAGAAAAAAAGGTGGTAAATGTAAGGCTATGGTTACTGTATAATGACAAGCAGCTGACTGTGAAGCTGAGCCTGTGACCTCTCCACAGTAAAGTGGTCACTCCTCAGTCCTGAGTTCGATGTAGCAATCATAGGAATGCGGCACGCGGCCAAAGCTGGAGCACAATGGCTCGATGTTGATCTCCTCTGGAGGTTTGGTGCCGGTGAAAGTGAAGCGCTGCAGGAGGGAGGTAAAGAAGAGAAAGAGCTCCACTCTGGCCAGAGCCTCTCCAGGACACGCCCGCTTCCCTGTTTTTTTTGTGGATAGGATAGAGAGATACAGGAAAGTTATTAGGAGAGTGTGCTGAAAAGCAGCGGGTCAGATTCAAACCAAACCCATGCGGGCAGCGGAACATAGTACCTCCAGAGAGGCAGCAGCTTACTGTCGACCGCAAGACCACCCCAGGCCACTAGGTTTCTTGATTTTAACTCACATAATTCACAAACATGATCTTACCCACTCCAAAAGCAAAGAATCCATCATTTTTCTTAAAGACTCCATTTTCATCCAGGAAGTTCTCTGGGTCAAACTCATCTGGGTTTTTAAAAAGTTTGGGATCAACAAGCACAGAGGACAGCAGAGGCAGGACCATGGTACCCTGAAAGAATGACAAAATAACACCCATCACTTTCTATGAAAACTGCATGTTGATCCGTAAAATGTAAATCATCTTTTTTAAACAACAGTTCCACCACGTCAAACAAGATACAGTGAGATTGAACATTCAGTGTTTGTACAGTTACACAATTGTGGTCACCTCTGGAATGTGGTAGTTGTAGAACTCTGTATCCCTCATCACTTTGTGGGGTACGGAGGTGGGACTGAGGTCCATGTATCGCTGGACTTCGTGAATGACAGCATCCGTGTAGGGCATTTTAACTCTGTCGTCAACCGTGGGCACTCTTGAGCCAATCACCTCGTCTATCTCCTTCTGAACACTCTCTTAGGAAGATTTAAGTCACACTTTACATTACACTGATACCATGATTTTGTTGGAGTTATTACATGTCACAACATCGTAATAACACATTTGAAACAATTCATAGTCCAGAATGATACTTTTTTGTATTACAATGTTATCTAATAGGTCTAGGAGACTTGGACACAATCGATAAAGACTTGGGTAGTAGGGTACCTTGAATGTGAGGGTACTTTATCATCATCAGAAATGATTGTCTTAGGGTGGATGATGTGGTTTCTGTTCCAGCAGCAAACAGGCTCCATGCAGTCATCACCATATTATCATTGTTGAACTCAGTGTTGGGATCATCTTTCTCCTAAGAGAAGAGAATAAGTCACCATCAGTTATGTAAGTAAACAGTGACATCTGGTGGCTAGTTGTTGTCATCTCCACATACTTATTGCCTCTAAATACGTTGGAAAACCAGACATTGGCCTCTCACTTGTCTATTCACTCATGATAGCCAAACTCACATAAGTGGACATGGATGGTATCTTAATTCCAGCCACATTCCATATTTTCATAATGTGTAAGAGGTTCAACCTCCAATGTGAGGATCATGCTGTGTTTTCTACCTCCAGCATTTTAACCAGGAAGGCCTCGATGAAGTCCTGAGGTTCAGAGATGTTAAGGGTTTTAAGACGGATTTCTGCTTGCTCTTGTATGTAATCTTTGGCCTTGTTTACGATAGCAAACATCTCATGGTGATTGCCTGGAAAGCACCAAACGATTCTAGGGAACATGTTGTACATCTGAAAGAAAGGGGATGGAAGGGGAGGGGGTTTTGTTAGTGAAAACAATGGCTTGGTCAGCCCAAGGACATTTTGTGCAATTACTG
Organism: Oncorhynchus mykiss; assembly: GCF_057628025.1. NCBI lineage: Eukaryota > Metazoa > Chordata > Actinopteri > Salmoniformes > Salmonidae > Oncorhynchus > Oncorhynchus mykiss. Next base: position 10,559,020 of record NC_143048.1, read on the forward strand.
TGATAGAACTTCAGTTTAGCAGGGCGTTGAGAGCAATGGAAGCTTCTATGAAAAGAAATGAGCTGAAAAGTTACTGTACCGCTCCAATAGGGCTGCTGAGTACATGGAAGTAGGCATCAACAGCCTTTTGGATGAGCTGAAACATTGGGTCGTCATTTTCAAACCTGTGCCCAAAGACTATGGAGCAGATCACATTGCCAACACAATTGCAAAGCAATTCTTTGGGATTGACAACTGAATCTAGATTAGAGAAGGAAGGCAAGAACACACAGATACTTTTAAAATACCTGATTGGTTATCCATATATAATATTGTGATGGTGAAACTTTTAGAAATAGCTGTGAGAAGCAACAACTATGTTTGAATTAAACACTCGATTTTCCATGTATTTTAATGTAAAATGGTACCTTTCCAATGACATGTTTAGTGTTAAAATCTTGCTGAAGATAATATACTGAGAATAATGTATACAGTTACATTATTCTGTAATCCATGTATCTCAGTTACACCGATTACAAAACAAACGTTACCCCTAGGGTCCTGGAGGGACAGGCAGGCCCTGGCAAAGGGCTCTGTCTGGTTTTGTAGTGCGGAGGTTTAACCAATGGTGGACTTACTATTAGGCTCACATCATCAAGGGGCCTCGCTCGTGAGCTGGGCATAATATTTTTGTTGTTTTAAATAAATAATTTCAAAGCTTGATGCCCCCCCCATGCACCACTTGAGGCCCCCCCAACCCGCTGTTGTGTACTGCTCAGCTCGTCGCTCTCATTCTGTCTTGCATCATCAGGTTGGTTCAGAAGCAGAAAACTCTGCAGGAAGCTTTAAGGTTGCAAGGGAAATTGGGAGGGAGGGGGGTTTTGCCTGGCCACTGTGCCCAGGTTAATGAGGCCACATTGTTGGGGGGGGGGGGAAAGGCTTTGAAAAAAGTTAATTAATCCATCCAATAATAATTCATAGTACACAAATAACTTATTTCCA